>NW_004949103.1:13893989-13950975 GCF_000317375.1 Microtus ochrogaster
AGGTTTTACATGTACGTCATTATACTTTGTTACTTTTAAATAACAGAGACATATCTTAAAAAACATGTCATGAAAGGATTTCATCACTTCAACAACATCATAGAATATACTGACAGAAGGGCAGAATGCTGCTTAGTTGGTCTAGTGCTTATCTAGTTCTCCTTAAGTCCTTGGTTGGATCCTTAATATCTTGTAAGTGCGGTATGTTGGCACACACCCCAGGAATATAAGCAAGACAATCAAAAGTTCAAGACCACCCTCACTTATATATCAAGTTCCCACCCAGCCTTACCTACTGGAGAGTCAAATGGTATATGACAACCAGAAAATATTCCTCAGTGTGGTCCCATCACGCTAGCAAAAGAGAAGTTAACCTAAAATGCAAAGTTCCTGATGAGTTACACACAAAACATTCCATTTTCCTGGAAACGATTGTTCTTGAGAAAAACATACTGGGGAGGAAGTGTGGCTCAGTGTGTAAATATGTCAACAACCAAAATTGATAACCTGAGTTCATCACCCAGGACCCACAGGGTAGAATCCACCTACATGTTGCCCTCTGATCACATATGTACAATGGCATACACATGCATGTGTGCAAACATGTGCACACAAACAAACTCTAATAACATTTTAAAATGAAAAAGAATGATTCAAATACTAATGCAATGATAAAAGGTATAGTATAATAATGTAAGTTTGTATCAGTAATTATCAAGCATTTATGTAGTAGGCATAATATAAATATAAAATATTTGAAATATTTTTATGAGTAGAAATGTATGAAGGAAACAGATAGCTTATTCGTAGCACCTTTAAAATAACTATGATGTCACAAAGCAACAGAAATCCTTAGTTTCCATTACAATCTTGAGGGTCACCATTGCAGATGAAACCCTTTACTTACTAAAGATTTGCCATCAACAGTTGGCTTTTTCTACTGCTGCGTAACCAGTTAACATAAACAGAGTGATTTACAGAACTACACATGCCAGTTTAATTTTCTGTTGATGAAGGATCTGGAAAAGTTGAATTTCCTAGTCACTCATGTATCAAAAATAGGCACTGTAACTAAAGTCCTGGCCATCATCTAATATCAAGTTTACTTTACAAAACCTCATTTTTCTGTGTGTGTTTGTATGTATGAGGGCACGAATTTCTTGCTGTATGCTGACTAGGGACAACCTTATAATTTGTTGCAAGGACAGAGAGAGAGGCCGCTTGTTGATTCCTGGCTGCCCAGCTAGCTTAGACCCAAAATAATCACACAGAAACTGTATTAATTAATTCACTGCTTGACCCATTAACACTAGCTTTTTTTATTGGCTAACTCTTATAATAATTTAACCAATTTCTATTAATCTGTATATGGCCATGTGGTTGTGGCTTATGAGGTAAAGTTCCAGCGTTTGTCTCCGGTGGGCTACATAGCTTCTCTCTGACTCTGCCCTTCTTTCTTCCAGCATTCAGTTTAGTCTTCCCCGCCTACCTAAGTTCTGCCCTGCTATAGATCCAAAGCAGTTTTTTTTTTATTAGTGGTAATCACAGTATACAGAAGGAAATCCCACATGACCTCTTATTCTGTTTAAATAAAAACAATGTTTTATTTTTAACATAGTAAAATTACATATAACAAAACAGGTATCAACCAAGAATTATAGTTATAATATTTATATGTACTTTATCTTTTATCATAACTAAGAAAAACTATAGCTATTACTATAATTTTTTTAACTCCATCAAAGACCCCAGAAGGATATAATATTACGTAAGTAAACAGGAAGTGCATTGTAAGCAACTTCCAAAACTCTAGACATCTCACTACCTGGACAGTCATCCATTGTCTGTACCATTGGATCATCCATTTTCAGGCTACAGGCCCATAGTATCTAGCAGACTTTTCCACAAAGCAAAAAATTCTAAAGACAGTTTTGCCTATATTGGCAGTTTGTCAGTCCCTTTTTTTGTGTGTGTGTCCTGAATGTGTCTGGAAGATTTTTTATGAAGCATAAGTCGTTCACAGTTATAGTACTGATACCCTAACATGGTCACAACCCCTACTCACACTAAAGGAATAGAAACAATACAGTGTTTACATTATGAGACAATATTAGCTTCTGTTTAGCAACATAAATTTCTCCTGGAACTTCCAAGAGACATGCCATGATTATGGAAGATAAAGCAATTTTTGTTTAAAACATGTATGCTTTTTTTTTAAAAAAAAATAAAATCAAAATAAACCAAAAACTTCAAAGAGAAGGAAAAGAACACAGCTTGATAGATACTGAGCATTTCGCTGTTGAATTCAAAAAACACAACAATAGAAAGATGGCAAATCCTCTAGTGGAGGCTGCAATCAATCACTCATGACATGGAGAAGCAAATGATGGAGAAAAGGCACCTGCAGACCATCAGGCCATCCTGGTACTAGTGCGCCCATTGACCAGCTGGCTTTGATCATTGAAGTGCAGAAAATGGAAGTAACTATCTGGATGAGAGTGAGAGATGATATTTTTGGAACTCTTTATACTTCTGGGATTCACTGATTTTAAAATTTCCCCTATCACTTGATGTAATATTCACTGTGGTCTGAGTTTGTTGTCACTGTAGTCGTGGCAGTTCTATTAAGTACTGTCTTTAATAATATAAATTCTTTTTGGATACTTTATTGGCTCAGTAGGTTTACAGCAACACCACCCCTTAGCCTTGGTCATGTGACCTCTAATTACAGAAGCTAGTCACATTCTAGTCATCATTGAATTGATATATATGTTAGGCCACACAAATTAAACAATAAGCAAATATCATTGCAACCAGTGTTAAATTTGCCTGAGGTAGCCATTATAGTTATGCTGATCTCAAAATGTTCCAAGAATCGTGTGCCATATTTAATCTCAAGCGTTCCTTGAGTGCCAGACTCTGAGCTTCTGTGGCAGCTTCTTCTCACTCTTGTGCCCAACCCTCAGCATGCACTTGTCAGAGGGAGAGGAACACGTCACTCCAACACTACAGTTTTCAATCATATCTAGCTCTCTATAGAGTAAAATCGCCAAGTCATCGAGAATTACAGAACCACCACTCTGGTCTATTGGATGACTTTCAAGCCTTGCCTTCTGAGCATTACCTGCCATTTAAGCTTCAGTTTAAGTGTTTTTGTTCATGTCTACTGCTTCCCAAGGCTTTCTCACCAATTGCCTCCTTTTCACTATGTAAGAGTCTTAATTACTGTCCCTTCGAAATAAAAGAGCTGGTTGCCACAATATCTGCTCTACGATACCATGAGCCCATGGAGACTAGATCCACATCTTATTGATCTTTATTAATTCAGTATTTATATATGTGGCTAAAAGTATTATTTGATCTGGAAATATTTCTGTTTATAGATAAACCATGGGAGGAAGGACACTGGGAAGCACTGAACAACACAACTGTCTGAGGGATTAAGGAAAATTAAAACATGATAGGGCAGTTCATGGAATCACCATATCTGGATTCCAAAATCAAAAATTTATTTTTCACATGAAGCACTGTGTGTTTCTAAAAACAACAAAAATGGCAAAAGTTACTCGTGTTTGCACCCTGGTGTGAATTTTTCGGCACTTTTGCGAATGATAAATAAGACCTGATGGCACTAAAGAATAGAAAGGGAGAGATGTCTCAACTCAGTTTGTCAGCAAATTCAGAAAGAGGACCAAGAGAAAAGCCACCTGACTCAGGAAGTTTATAGTGTATCAAAGTCCGTACTGAATAAGCTAGAGCAATTGTTAATCTACATAACTGTACTCTTTTTTACTTTCTAGTTAGAGTTTATTGAGATTAAAATGCACACATGTATCATCTTGAAATGATAATTTATTAGCAGTTGCTCAGTGGTGTATTAATCCTTCTAAATTGTTATTATCAACACCATCACCATCATCATTATAATTATTGATTTTGTTTTGTTTGATACAGAGTTTCAGTATGCAGCCCCATTGGTCCCAAACACATGATCCACCTGCCTCAATCTCATAGGTGCTGGAATTGCAGATATGTATCACTGTGCCCTGCTTTCCTTTCATCTGATTAAACCAAACTTTTACAAGTCAATGCTGGGAACAACTGGATCAAAATTTTATATATCAAATTTCTAAGGATTCCCAAATCTTAATATGATTGTTGTCACAGGTAACATCAATCTGATCTTATGAGACTTCCAGACTTAGGTAACGTCAATCTGATCTTATGAGACTTCCAGACTTCACTATTATTGAGGGAATATTCAGAATATGTGTGGAGAAAGTGGTTTAGAATTATTTAAAAGTGGAAATGCTTGGTATTAGCAGAGGAAAATATTATCAACCTCTCAGGATTATTGAGTTTTTTAAATTGGCTTAACAATATTTTGGAGTTGATCAAACTTTCAATTTGTATGTCAATTTTTTATATAGCTTTAAAATGCCTGATGAATTTAATGTACACTTAATCAAAGCACTTTGATTAATTCAGAAATCACCCTGGATAATTAACATAAAATCATTAAAATATATTTGCTATTTAGTATGTACTAAAATTAACTTTTAGTCATTCTTCTTTTGCTCCTTGAGGGAAAAACGAAAATTTGCTGAGAAATCAAATGGCCAAATATGTACGTATATCCATCAGAATTTTATTTATTTTAGTAATAAGACAACTCAAACAAGCTAGCAAATGAGGCCTTGTTTCTATCATAAATGAAAGTGGCAAGGCGTGACTATATAAAACAGAAGACAAATACATGATTAATATCAGTTCACAATCATCAAAAGAGTCCATGCTTGGAAGCTATGCATTGACTCCAGCATAGCCATTGTTCAGTATGTTAGTACCTGAGTTTTAGGAACTGTCTTTTACCGCCACATTCAAGTTCTTGCCTTGTCCATTGCACCACACACCAGGATGTCCTTTGGCTCAACTTTTCTAAGCTCTGTACCAGTAAGAGCAACAACAGATGGAATTTAGAGCCATGTTCTGTTTGGCAAACTCCTCTGAGATTGGTGGATGATTAACACCATTTGTATGCCCCTAGGAGTTTGGTAAGTAGCTTGGCAGTGCTTTCTGAGCCTCACATAACACCTTTCCTCTTCTACCTGGTTGACAGAACATAAATGGATTCCTGGAGCTTGATGTGACTGTCCAAGATTATACCTGCACATTATCTCCTCCTACTTGAAAAAAAAAAAAAGATTCTGGAATATATGTGATATTCTCCAGTGACCTTACTGCTCTGTGAATTGAGACAAAATCCAAGAATTATAGGGTTTTTTTTCAAAATCACAAGAATTATAGTTTTTTTTTCTTCTCATAGTATGTTGCCTCTTTACAATCTTGTAAAATGTTTCAGAAAAGGGGGACAGGAAGAAACAGGTAAAGTGATGCAGAGGCCATACCACTGTGCTCATTGGCTTCTGTAAAAACAAAAGGGGAAAGAGGCAGGGTGAATCCATATGGAGAATAAGCCTTCTGTATTGTCAGCGAATTTTAATTATATGTTATCCTTGCCTTCATTACCTGGGGCAATTAGCACCTTATGAGTCAAGCCCATCCATAAAATATTTTTCTTGCTCCCTGAGGTAGAAAGGATCCCTATAATTCTATTTGATAAATTGTGTCTTAGAGTCACAATTTCTTGTCTTTGAAAGGTTGAAATGTCATTTCCTTTCTATTTTATCAGCTATTCACTCATGTTTCTACAGTTTTGAGACTTGGGTACTGTGTGCATTAGTGCTTTGTCATTATTACATCATTCAGTGATGAGAGAGAAAGTGAAATCATACATTTTCCTCTTTCTAGATCCCTGTTGCTTGTGTAGTATTCCTTGACAATTGTTCCTGTAAAGTGAAGTTTGTGGGTGAACTTGAAATTCGTTTGTTAGAAAAGGACCCTAGGGAGAAGCTTACGTTTCTCTCCACAGGTTTAATCCTTTGATTTTTACATTGTTAGTGAAAACCCTCTCAAGCTTATGCTTTTCCTGCACACAGGACAGATGAAGAGTCATTCAAATTGAGATTGTTTAGAATAGAGGTATATTTAATCCATTAACAAGCTAAGTAGAAGGCTGAATGCACTCCTATCCAGGAAGATAAAAGATACTCTGATGTTACCAAATTGGTAGTGGCTGTGCACATCTAGGAAGAAGGAATTACAACTCAAGCATATGGCACAAAGAGGTGATTTGAAGAGGAAATTTGTGAACGTAACTCAGAAAACCACACATGAAAATACATGCAAGGTAGTTCAAGTTGTCATATGGTGCTTCAACTTTGCTCTATTTACAGGAGACAGGGAAAAAAAATGCTAACAGTGAGACTAACAGAAAGCCAAAGCTGTCTGCTCTCACACTCTGAGTCATTTGAACTGAATTTGCAACAAGTCTTATCATCTACTTGTAATCACAAAAACTCGAACAAAAAATATCCTGTGTCAAACAGATTTAAGGAAGACCAGTCCACGGACACACGATAGAACATGTAGTGACCCCTGTCCACAGCTCTACTCGGAATTTATGTTCCAATGCATGCAGCTAGGTTTCTCCTTATATCTAAGTAAACAGCTCAGCCCTGGTGCTCTCCTCTCAGTCACAGAAATCCTCATTATTTTTTTTTTCATGTACAACATTCTCATTTGTTTTTATTTTTTTATGTTTTTTTTTTTACTTTATTTATTTATTAAAGATTTTTACTTAGAAAGTTTCCTAGGATGTTGCCTTCCTGGATCTCTGAAAGTTACTGTCTTTTGGGTGCCTCATAGAAACATATATAAATACTCGTTATTTATTTTTCAGTTTTCTTTGATCTTTGAATTGCCTCGTGTTCGTTAGCCATCAGTGCATACTAGATCCCTTTCAAGGAGAATCACCTGCTGTGCATAAGCACATTTATTCACCTAACAAAGATATATGGAAATACAAACAGACTGTATTGCGAAAAGATCTTGTCAACAACAGGCAGCTTGCCCATTAAAAAGTAATACGTTGTGCTAGTATTCTTTCAAAACCAGCTTAATCATATAAATAAATAGAAAATCAATGTTGCTAACTTATAGCCAGCAATATTAACTATCACAGAAGAGAATAGAATGCTATTGAGTGGAGTAAATATGTGATTGTTTCGTAAGCCAAAAATGTATTATTTTGTGATTTTTTTTTTTACTAGTTATGTGATGTGGGATATCCTTCTGTATATGTGTTGCTTTTACTGGTTAATGAATGAAACTCCTTTGGCTTCTGGCAGGGCAGAATATAGATAGCCAGGCTGGAAGAGATATTTAGAGAGAGTAGGCAAAGTCAAAGAGATACTATGTTGCTGCCAAACGAGATAGATGCTGGAACTTTATCTGTAGGCCACAGCCTTGTGGCGATACACAGATTAATAGAAATGGGTTAATTTAAGATGTAAGAACTAGCAACGTATATGCCTGAGTCATTGGCCAAACAGTGTTGCAATTAATATAGTTTTGTGTGAGTATTTGGGTCTGGGCAACTGGGAAATGCAAGAGCAGCCTCCCCTTACGGTTCTGTTTATCTGTATTTTTGTACATGTGTATGAACATGACTAAAAAATCTATTTCTTGCTGTAGTTCATAATTGAAAAGCTTGCTTTCTGAACCACTATCAGAGCACCTGGAGAGTAAATAAATTTCTACAGATAGCATTAATGCAACTTCAAATGTATTTACTGAAAGAGATAATACATTGAACCGCAAATGCCTTATACACAGAACAAATACAATTTGATCTGATAAGCCTGGGTTTTGTTCTGGAGGCAAGTAAGCACAACTCAGAACTACACTGTGACTAAACGGTGACAATGTAACAAGCATAATTAACAGATGGTAAGGGCTGTGCTGGAAAGGAGCTTATCTTCTCAGGAGTCAGCTGACCCTGATCAGGAGCTGGCACATTCAGCAGCTAGCCTGCTCCATAGCTAGTGTGGTTTGGAGCTCACAGCTCAGGAGTGAGGCTGTTCAGCAGCTAGCATGCTTAGACTACCCCGATGAACAGGTACCTTGCCCTAGAGACAGGACATTGAGTAGATACAGGAGATAGGATGCTAAAAATGAGTCTAACCAGAAGATAACATGCCTAGGATACGTCCCTCTCAGGAGCTAACCTGAACAAAAGATATCATGCTCAGTAACTAGCAAAGTAGAAAACTATGAGTAGCTTGTTTGGGGTTTAGTATATCCAGGGACCTTGCTTTGCATTTGATTACTCAGGAACTAGCCTACTTGGGTCCTGGCAGGCCCAGGAGCATAGGTACACAGAAAACTGGCAAAGAGTAGAGACTAGAGAAAAGGGTCCTGCTCTTGTTACTACTGTAATTGTAACTATTCCAAGTCCAGTGAGTTAAGTTGAGGCATTTTCATGCCTGTTATATTATGTTAGTGGGTCGTTGGAAGGAAACTACAAGGAGACACTTACTTAAGGTGCCCTTTGGGTTCCGTTTCCTCACTCTATCCATTCTTTTCAGGAGGAAGGTATTATTAATTACATGTATATAAGAGGAATTATCTAGAATATAAACGTAGAAGGCTCAAATTCAGTTAACTTTGGATGAGAAGGTGGCCCTCTGACCTTGGAAAAAGATTCATGTCTTTATCTAATTCAGAAACCTTTTTTAGTGCCTTACTCTGCATGAATTTGCAAAGCAGTGAATTGGCAAGATAAACAACCCCAGCAGACTTATTTGTTATGAAATGTTTGTTCAGAAAAGAGAAAAAAAAATTAAAAGCCAGATGCAGCCAGCAAGGTTTCAGCCTTGAATTCCAGCATTTTATTAAGGTATTCTCAGAAGGACAGGGACAAATTGAAAATCATTTAAAGAGTGATAAGGGAAAAGAAAGCTTGATTTATGAGGCCAGATTTAAGGTGCTAAATACCTATTACTAGGCTAAGAATTATCCAGGGGACATGATAAGAATCTACAAATATTGAGAGGGTGTGTATATATAGATAATAGAGAGGATTTCTTAGTGTGTTACAAGATAAAGCTGGCAGAAATAAAATGTTCATCTGAAGAAGATGCCAAGAATATTTTGGGCTGAGGAGGAAGAAAAGAAGGAGTCAACGGGAAAGGAAAAAGAGGAGGAGGAGAGAGATAAGAAGGGAAAGAAAGAGAGGGGGATAGCAAAAAAGACTAAAATAGAAAATACATGAGGAAGAAAGTAAAGAAATAACTGAAGTAGGAAGGGAGAGAGAGGAATGAAGGAGATATTTTTGTCAGGTCTAGAGGTACTGGTGGGTAATTTCAGCTACCCAGGAGGCCAAAGCAGGAGGATATCATTCTCAAAATTAAAGGGGTGGTGGGGTGGATTAAGTTCATATCTTCATTCTTGCATAGATTTCTCTATCAAATGCAATGGCGAGATATAATAGTTACGGAAAGAAAATGTGTTAATCATAGTTTAATAAATCGTACTCATAAATGACAAATTAAAAACACTATAAGTTATAAGCAGCTGTGGTTGGTGGAATTGGCAGGAAGTACCACAAAGCACAAAAATAAGAAGGGAAGGGAAAGAGGGAAACAGGAAAGCAAAGAAGGGAAATGGATGGGGGAAAGGGGGACAATATATTCTCATTGCATTTATGAAATAGAAGTCATTTCATTTGTGTAAGTTCTCAGGCAAAATGCAAATCTCCCCATGAATCTGAGTCAGGAAAGGGCACATCACCAACAGTCTACTCTAGGGCACAGCCCACCACTAAATCAGTAGGTGACAGTAATGGGAAGGTGAAGTGGCCACGCTGAGCCATTACTGCGATTAAACCCAGGACCTGGGCACAGGCTACTTGCCAACCTTGGGCAAGCCTGCAACCTATAACAGTATTGTAATTGAAACTGAATTATAATGGTGACCTGGCACACATACTTTCTGTAAAAAAAGCTGGACATATAATATTGCTATTAAAATAAGACTATCTGAAAAACAACCTATAGGGACATTGTTCTTTTAGCTGGCACCTGACTTCATAAGCAATCCTTCCAGCTTCTCCAGTAAGCATGAAGAGATGGTGAAAATAAAGATTTTTAGATGAATCAGAAGGTGGATGCTGAGAAGCCGTCAGATGCTACTGAGCTAGGGCCATTGTTTTTACAATATATGAGGTTGAGATTCACATTCTCCATTTCATAAATTGGTCAAGGAAGTTAAATAATGTGTCCTAAGTTACTTAAATAATAAAAGAGGTCAAGAATAAATGGATTTTTAGGCTCTCTATTCTCAAAGTAGATGTGCTATGCCCACCCAGCATATAGCACAAAAGAAACTCCAAATATTTAAGTACTTAATTGAATTGAACAGAATGGATGACAACTGAGATCCAAAAAGACTCATCAACAGTTTCTGGTCATGGGTCCATGAGACATGGTGAAATTTTCAGCAACTATCAAATTATGTATGAACCAATTATGGCTGCATTATGAAATGATGCCTTTTCTTTTGAAACTCCAGGATCTTTATCTCTCTGTCATCATCTTAGTTATTCCCACCATCTATCAAGTTTCCTAACAACTTACAATGTCCTGACACCTGGATATTCTGAGTAAATGTTAAGGTTCTGTAACTCCATATATTGTCACTCTGTATGATATATGGCAGGAAACGTACTGATAAATAACACTGAAAATCAACGTATAGTGTTTGATATCCTACAATAAAGAATGAACTGAAGTGATGGCTCAATGGTTAAGTACTTGTTGTACAAGCTGGAGGATTGGAGTTGAGATCTCAGAATTCACATGGAAGCAGGTGGGAGTGCAGCCTACCTATAATCCCAGTGTTGTTAGGCATAAACTGGGGATCCCTGAAGGAAGCTGGCTAGGTGGAGTAGCTGTATAGGCCAATTTTGAGTTCTAGTGAGAGATCGTGTCTCAACATGTAAGGTAGAGAGTGATCAATGAAGATTCCTAATAACAACCTCAAGCCTCTACATATACATACGCACACGTGTGTGCTGATGAATATTTAAACACACATACACAAACATTTAAGGAAAATATAGTTTAATCTACCCCTACAAAGCACAGAAGAACAAGAGACAGAAGAACAGTACTTAGGGAAATTCTAATTGGATAAAAAAATATAAATGCACGAGGAGGTAAATACATCTAAGTATAATAGCCATTTAGGATTTTTTCTAATAGATTTAATTGCTTAATATGTATGAAAATGCTACTATGTCAGGATTTATGTTAGACACAAGCATCCAGATGAACATGGAACATTAATCTCATGAGACCACAACTAGGGGGTCAAGGAAAGACTCTGAGCACACGTTTTCACACTAACATGACTAACAAAGGCAAGTGATGCTGGGGTTCACAGGAGGGCAGTTAATTTCTGCTTCAAGCATTACTTGGGTTTGTTCAGATAGACTTCACAAAGGAGCTAGAAATTTGGGTTTTGGAGAATAAGTGGGAGTTTTCAGGCACAAAAGGAAGTAACCTCCAAATAGGAAAACTATTCTGCTCAAATCATTGCAATTAAAATTATGCAAGAATATGACAAACTTTGTTAACTAAATAGTTGGAATAATAAAGGATGAATATGATAGGTGGTGATAACTGTGATGAGGAGGTATTGTCAGAATAAATGGGTAACTGAAATCTCCCTTCTTCTCATCCGCTAGAATGGCTTCAGATGCCAAAATCTCTCTTTGAATAGGAACTTAACATTTCCACCACCAAACTGAACAGGTTCCTTCTTCGCAGCAGAGGGAACTCCTTGAAAATGGTAAATTCAGACACCATACCCCGAAGCATACCTTCTAGCTTAGGCCAGAGTATGTAATTACACAAGAGCTGTTATTAACATTTCATAAATCATCTATTGGATAATTTAGGTGCTTAACACTGTTCAGGAGCACAGCTCCATTTTAGAAACTAATCATAATTGCAACAGCTGCACCACACAATGATTAGTACAGTGATGAACAATGAGGATTAGATCTTTAAAATGCATAGTTGCAGAAGCTCATGAATGGATAATGGTGAGTACATCACATAATGAAACCTGTTAATCAGAATGAGTCTTAGAATTTCAGGGCTAGTTTGGAACCCCTGACTGTTGGAAATAAGGAAGAATCAAAGCCATAAAGGACTGTCCTAGTTTGATTCCTGTTGCTATGAAGAAACACCTTGATAGGCAACCAATTAGGTAACAAAAGTATATTTCAGCAAACAGCTCAGATTTATAGCTAATCATTGTGGGAAAGTCAAGGCAGGAAGTTCACACAGCTAATCATATCACATTAATACTTGGGGCAGAGAGAAATATGTATGAATTCTCGTTTGCTTGCAGGTGTTCGGTTTGCTTTCTCCACTTTTATGCAATCCAGGATGCCCCTGGCTAGTTAAAGGTGCTGCCTGAAGGGGGTATGGTCTTCTCACACAAGTTAATGCAGTTAAAACAACCCCCAAAGACATTCACACAGGTTAAGAAAAACCTAGACAATCCCTTGGTAAAACTCTATTCCCCAGCGATTTAGGTTGTGTCAAGTTGACAATAAAGACTAACGATCCCAAGGGCTATTGCTCATAACTTTTGTGCAATAGAATTCTGGTTATATGAATTCCAGGAATTAAACAGTTGCAGTATGTATTTTCCTACAGAAATAAACTAGAAAAATGAGGGCTGTCATTCATTTTTTCGAATTTACATGGTTAAAGAAGTTTAACGTATAAATCTTCTTGAGGAGAAAATGAGAAATAATTTCGCATTTAATCCTAGGCAAATTTAATTGAAGTCTCATAAAACATTCCACACGAATAGTTTCCAACAAAAATTTGATGTCCTTAAAGAATAACGAGTTTTATATCTTCCTCTTCACACGTAATGATCATTGTCATTGAGCTTGGTCACTCCTGCCTCCTTTGAATTATGATCCTTCGCAAATGAATATCAGAGAAGTACAGTGGCGCCATCTTCCTCCACATCTCTGTTTCTCCACATTGAGTTGTCTTTTGAAAATCACTCTTTCACCTCCCAGTCAAACTTCATTGAGCTAGCACTTCAGAAAACCTCAATGGCTGATGCAGGAAAGTGGCACCTAGCCTTTCAAAGTTAAACATGAGTCAGGCAACTACATCTTAGTGGAGTAGCTGAATGTCTCTGTCCCCTGTTCTTCTGCTCATGTTTCCCACCTCTAAACATTCTGTTCTAATTTACATGTAATACACTGTACCATCTTCTTCTCTAGCTGAGCTTCTCATTTTGACTCTTGTCATCTCTGACCCCAGTCTGCTTCTTGTTCCTTATGATTACACTAGTATTCAGTGTTTTTTTCCAAAAGTATAATAATTCATTGTTCCTGTTCTATATCTTATGCCTGTGTTATCTCAAAGAAAGTTATTCTAATGTTCACTTATTAGAGTTGAAACCTAATAAATGATATTGCATAAGAAAAATTCTTCAGTGAAGAACTCACTTATTCAGACACCAACTAGTCTTGTAGTGCCTTATACAGTCTAGGCTTCGATCTAAATTTAGACTCATTGTGTTTACCCACAGGACTTCTCACCTTGCTTTCCTTCCCTACCTACATACATTTTTCTCATGGAGTACTCTCTTCTGCTTTGTTGCCTAATAATTCATGTTTATTTTATCTATATCCATGCAACCATTAGATTACTATGAAATATCTTCTTGCCCTTAGATGTCTGCCCCTCGTTTTGGTCATCAGAACAACTGTTGCAAGGGATCCAAAGATCAAAATTTTCCCCATGCTAAGAAAGGAAAATGCTTGAGTCTGGTATCAATAGCACAGTCAGAGAAATAAATTGTCTCCTGAAAAGATATTTTGCATAGTTTTTGACAAAACTTTAGATTACGTTTTAAGAGAGACTAGAGCTTGTATGATAGGCAGAAATACGTCTTTTCCTGGATGACTTATTTATTCATAGTTTTTTTTCCTTTCTATTTAACCTAAAGCCCATTTTACTGGGCAAAGAACTGGGAGGGTTCAGGGCTTTATTTGTTCCTGTTCTCAATGTAGGCACACTGAAAAAAAAAAATCTTTTTTTTCTTTCCTACATTGCTTGTCTCTTACTAAGCTTAGCCTGTTAGGGCTGCCAGGGCCCAGACTTTGATCCAATAAAGCTCTGTTAGCATTTTCTCTGTATGCATACAACACTTCACAACTCTGCTGAGTCTTCATACAAAAGCCACAGTTCTTCTCCAATCCTTGTGATGTATTGCATTGAGAGAGTTTTCTATTTATTCCTGTTTGTCACTTCCCTTCCTCTTTATGCCTTCCCACCCCATCTACTTCAGTATAAAAGGGTCTTGTTAACTATGTATCACCTCATTCTCTTAAATTACCAAATGATGTCATATTCTTCTTAGGATAAATCTGAATTTATTATGGCTTACCAATCTTTGTCTAGATAACACTTCTAGTGTTGCTTAGCTTCAATTATTTTCTTTGAGCTCCTCTAACATAAACATTTTTTTTTTTTTTTTGGTTTTCCGAGACAGGGTTTCTCTGTGTTTTTGGAGCCTGTCCTGGCACTCACAGAGATCCGCCTGCCTCTGCCTCCCGAGTGCTGGGATTAAAGGCGTGCGCCACCACCGCCCGGCTAACATAAACATTTTTTACCTTCTCAAAACCCATGCATGTGATATTTCTTCCTCCTCTGTTCTACTCCATCTTTTGCTAAGTTGGTTTCTTTTCAGCAGCATTTCTTTACCTTTGTAAGGAAATGACCCCTGATCTTGCTGTTTAAGTAGATGGTACCTGAGTCTCATAGATACATTTATTTTTTCAGTTCTGTTTTCATCAACTTGATTGCATTCTGACAAATAGGATTCTTTAGTAATGTTTCCTTAAGGCTGCAGAGAAAGCTCCTTTCCAAAGTGCTTGGCCAGCAAACATAATTATCAAGTTTTTGAATCTACATAAAAAGCTGGGCATGGTGATATATGAGTTTTCTGGAGACAGAGATAGGAGGATCCCTGGGCACTAACCAGCACAGCTTAATTACAGAGATGAAGGTCATAATGCAAGACCATGTCTCAAAAAACAATGTGGAGAGCCACCATGAGAAACAATATCTTTGGCTGATCCTTGGCACCCCCTCCACACACACCCTTCTGCATTAAACATACACACACACATACATGCATACATACATATTACTACTTCTACTAACAATAATAATATTTTAGGTATCATATTTATTTTTATCTTGTAACAAAAGTAACCATGTTTGCCAAAGACATCGTTTAATAACCGTCTTACCATTTGGAAAAAGATAGACAATAACTAACAAATATTGAGTGATTAAAATAAATAACTAATCAAGCCTTGATTTGAGTTATCCTCTCTTCACTGAAGTTGATCTACACATTTATTTATCTTCTATATTGACAAAAGAAACATTGGGTATGTAGTTTAATTCCATTGAACTAACAAGAAAATCAAGTTCTCAATTGTAGAGTCCAACCTGAGTTCCTGAATCTCTCTGGCTTGTTTTCTTCTACATATAATCAAAACCAATCTTTAATATATTTATATTATAATTTAATATTTATAAATGTTGCTGCAATTTCAGTTTTGAGTTTCTTACTCACCTGGTAAATTAAAAAGGAAAAAAAAAGCTTAATGATACACCCTGGAGCTCTCTTCCATAAGATAAAAAAGGAGAAAGAGAGAAAGAAAGAACAGCAGATTCCATCAGCACAGATCTCCTGCATAAACCTGCCACAGTAAATTAAAGATGTGTTATGGAGAGAGAATGGATGCTCTGGTATGAGACTCATGGCTGGTGGCCAAAAAGCAATTGTCTACTGTTTCTTAATAACTCAGTCCAAAAACCACGGGCATTTTATGCCACTATTTATCATATCACTTTAGTGATAAATTACAGGAAATAATAAAGGCTTTATTTTCCTAAATGTACTAAAATTATTACAGAAGGAGCTCTTAAACCGAGTCCACTGTCTGGTGTCATTCACCTCAAGGAAGCAGAGGAAAGCTTTTATTGTCATGACATCAGCTATGCACCCATCGCATGCACGTGCCAGGCCTAGAACTGAGTTTAGGGCCAGAAACCAAGATCTCAAGACTCCCCTCATCTTTGTGCATATTGTGTGTTTCTGAATCAATTCCTCAGTGACTTGGTCAAAAAATGAGATACTAGTGTCTGTTTTCTAGGTTTGTGATCTGGAAGGAAAAAGGTACACACAGCATAATCCTCCCTGTGGATTATACTAAAATAATTCTCACCTCCCTAAAATAAAGAGGTGAGAATTTTTGACAGTGCTCCCTTTGCCACAGATACCAGGTATGTTAGTTAGGTAGAGGTAAGTAATCCATATTTGAAGGACAAGCTATGTCTGCTTTCCATCTTTAAAAAACTGCTTTTGTTGGATATAATTTGCATACTATAAAATATTTGAATGATTTAATCAGATTAACAGATTTGCCTATCACCAAAATCTTAGCATTAGAACACTTTCACCACTCTTAAAGTACCCAAGTACGAATTTGTGGTCACTTCTTTCCCACTCACAGTCCCAACCCCAGACTGCCACCATCCCATTACTTTCTGTATTGATTTGCTTTTTCTAAGCATTGGATGTAAATTATGCTGCATTGCTAAATGCAGAGATTCAGCTCTGTGTTGTCATATACCTGACTGTGATTATTGCCACTTGTTACCTTATTCTGTCCTTATGGGACCATAGACCAGTAAACAGACAGCTGAATTGTTTGCAGCTTTTGGTCATTACCAATCCTGTTACTGTAATGCTTATTTAAAGGTACTCCTCTAGATGGCTGTACTCATTTCTATTCACTTGGTTACTGGAATGTCTCTTGTCTTCATAACCTCAGCACCCTAGCAGGAACAAGACATTCTAAACTGTGGTACTTGTGTTCTTCCTTTCATTTTCAAGACTAGTGAACCGTGGGGCCTCACAGTATGTAAATTGCCAGAAATCCTGTTCCTGGGGAAGAGAAGGCTTGGGATAGGTAGAGAAGGCACTTTTCTGCTCAAACGAGATTTCGTAAGCTCTGACAGCACATCTGATCATTTTAAGGTCATACTACATTGGAATGAAAACACTGGCGGAGAGTGATCGGGGTAACTACACTATTTAGTCATGAACATATTTCACCTATGTTTACACCTATGCCTTATATTATTACCCATGAAAAGGAAGTCACTAGATCCTTTTATTTATTCCCTTTACAAATATGACAACTGTGAATAAATCGCCATTCTCTGCTTTTTATCATTACTAGTCTTTTTAATGTACACATTGGGGGACAATGTCTGAGTAGTTTCCTGGAGTTTTCAGGACCAAGAATTTTAGCCTAAAACCTCTGAGACACCTTAAAATGAAAAAGTAACGTATAGGATTCAGAGACAATTTTCATGTAAGAAACAAGACACTCTTATACCAGATCATCACGAAACACCGATTACTCAGCTTACAAGGTGAAGTAGGGATAAATACGTCAGCATTGACTCTCTATCTACGCCCTTTTTCCTAAATCCATTTGTGACCTTGAGAGATAACTCCTTCCTTTTACATTGTGTTTTCTCTACTTGGGAACTGAAGGCTTTGCTAAATGTTCTTTGTACTGGCTTCCACCTTCAGAAGCTTACTGTGTCCTTAGAAATTGAAAGATGTATAAGTAAAAAAAAAAAAAAATACAACCAATGACTCCCCTTTGCCTCCAGCATTTTCTGAACATGACGTTGTAGGAAGACAGGGTCAGTCACAGAACACACAAGACAGGAAGCATTTGGTCATTGGGCTAACATTTATAGAGCCTAGAAATAACAACTGCCACTTTGTATCTGTCCCTTTTTTTGGAATATTTTCCTTTCATATTTCTGTACTTCTCTGGTCTTATTTGCTCGAGGCTGTCTTTTCATTCAGCGTTAACCGGGCACAAAACAAATATTAGTGGTGTGGAATAAGAGATTATGGTTTATAAAACATTCAGAAAAGTGTAAGTCCATATGACTGCCATTGCCTTGTAAACAATCCTGTGGGTGGGTGTGCCTTCTCTCCCTTTATGTTTTATGCAGCCATTGCTTGGGGCATGTACATCTGTTCCCTTTTATAATTACCCTCTGTACTAGTAGGGCAAACAATTTTTAAGGTTGCATGTTTTAAATATAGGACAAGTTAAAAGAATAAAATGATTTATATACCAATTACAAAACTTTGTAACACTTTGTAAATAGTAGGGTAACTATTTGCATCTTTGTTATTACAACCCACTACTTGTGATTGCAAGTGGGACTAGAATGTTCTAATATCTAGTCATGTCAATCACAAGCAAATACTTTTACTTATCTGGATTTTATGCTGCCCTGAGTTCTATTAACACTGTTTCATAGATTTAAACATTTACAGAAGTAGTATTATAGTATATGTATTATTGTAATTTGCTATGTCAATCCAATATTATATTTGAATATATAATTATATAGTTATGTGAATTCTACTTCCATATGCTCAAAGCACAATATTAAATTTTTAATAAACATAACTACTTTTCTATTTTCCTGGTATGTATTTAAGTGATATGCAATATATTACAATCACAAATATATTTTAGATTCAAATATTGTTTGTTCATTCTTTTATGTCTTTGCTGTGCTTATTGAAGCCTTTCTCTAGAGTAGAATGAATTTCCAGATTGTAAAAATTGTACAACTTCATTTTCCACAATTGTTGCTAAATTGTACACAAAGGACTGGAATCTTTTTTCTTTTAACTCATCAAGATGGAAGATACCCATTTCTTTACATCCCCTGACAATTTTGCATTTTTAGATATTTTACTTTTATCACATAAACATTTTAAGAATAGCCTATAACAAACATTCCTTGACACTTGATCTGGATCTACCTTTGTGGTTGGTTTTGTATGGAATATAAAGTGACATGCACATATCAAAAATACTATGGAACTGGAAGAAGCTAAGGCTGTCATTTCTGCCACTGAAGAAAATCAGAACAAGACTCAAAGCCAACCTCTTCACAAGTAAAGTTGAAGCAATAAAATTGCCATGTTCCTTTCACCTTTAATATTATGTTTGCAATTATACTCCATGAGAGCTGACAAAGCAATATAGTTAGCTCCATATACATAGAGAAATTCAGGAAAAAGACAGAAGGTGCTTGAAAGCATTAGAAGAATACAACATGATACGCAACCCAAACAAGAGAGAGGCAGAAACCGGGGAGACTTTACGAAAGCAGTCCAGATATACTTCACCAGGATGACAGACACACACTTATAAGAACGAAGAGGAAAGGAAAGTTCAGAGCAGAGAAGGGAGGGAGGAAGGGAGGAGGAGGGAAAAAGGAGAAAGCAGAGAGAAGAAGGGAGGGAGAAAGGATTGAGGGGCTCTGTGGAGTCACAAAAGAGTGAGGGGAACCAAGGTAGACAGAAAGACAGATCAGTGTGAGTGTCTCATGGAGTGTTAAGTGCCAAGTAGTGGGAGTTGAGGTCTGATCTGTTGTGCTATTATTATGTCAAAAAGTATAATAAATCTTCATCATTTTGTCAATAATTTTAGTTTTTCTAACTCCTCAGAGAAATTTGAAATCAAATCTGTCCAAATTTTGAATCAAGGCAGATGGTCACTTTATTTCTACTTTGAAACACAGCTCCAGCATTATTTTTTGTAAGGCTCACAGACCGACTGCAGTTGTTGCTCCAGTCAGGTGCTTGGGGTTTTCGAGATGGGAAAAGCATTTCCTAAGTGAGAATATAGTCTCCTGAGGTTGCAACTTTGAACACTGCACTACTTCAGATCTCTGAATTTTATTAGGTTGGTTTAAAAGATTCATTATTTTACATTTATATCTAGCATAAAAAGTTCTCAGAACATGACAGAAACTACTTAATGCAGTCACAAGAAACTTAAAAGTTTAAAAAATATATTCCTGGGAGGACAAGAAGAAGGTAATGCCTGCTAATCAGCTTTGAATGTTTATGCTAGAGCGCCTCCTGGTTTTGTTTTTAAAAATGCTTAAAGAATCTGATTGTTGAATGAATGAGCAAATGTATTGTTGTTCATGAATACAGATATCAGACATAAACAGGCAAGGCCACTCTGAATTACATGGGTTAAAATATACACTTTCGCATTACATGTAGAAGTTTTATTTATTAAACATTAGGTAATTGTGCGTATTTATTTGAACAAAATTGTTTCTCCTCACTTTGCCAGCATCAGGATTAAATTTAGCAACAAACTTTAAAATGCTTTCAACAGTTTGGCACTTATATCACGATTAATTTTCTTACATAAGAAGAAATTAGAATCATACAATGTAAGACTGGCTCTATAGTGTCACTAAAGACTTATAAGCTTATATTTGTACCCTGACACTCATGTAGTTTCTGTCCCTGACATCAAAATAATTACCACTCTCTAGGCATCGTTTTAAAACTGGAGGGAGAAAGAAAAGAGAACACCCCCTCTCTCTGTCTCTGTCTCTGTCTCTGTCTCTGTCTCTCTCTCTCTCTCTCTCTCTCCCCTGTTCGTGTGTGTGTGTGTTTATAATGCAATTTTCACTGATAAAAGCATTCAACCAAACAATCCTACTGATCCAAACTAAGAAATATATGATATCTTATTTCGTAGGAGCCCGTAAAGTATTTTGAAGAGTGGGGAATATGAGCAACGGTCCCCTAAACAGAACCAATAATATTTCAGCAATACAGTCATAAAAATGCATTATGAATAATGAAAGTGTTTTACTTTGTCTCAAGGAAGGGCTACTTCAAATATTACAAATAAAATAAAGTCTTAGCATTCAATAATGACTCTATAATTCTTTTTCCAATAAGAAGGATATTTATGCATAATTACTAATGTTTTATCAATCACCATGGTTTAGATCAAATGTCATATACAATAGAATATTTCTCTGATTCTAGTATTCAGACCACTTACATATCATTTAATAAGTTACAGTAGATTAAATAATCTAATCTAGAAAATCAGAATAAAAAGATTGCTTTAAAGTATATACAATCATGAAATCTAGAAGAAAGTCATTGAAAGACTTGTGAAAACAGACGTAAGACAATATTAGGGGGGTAACAAGCCAGTGTATTTTGAACTTCATGGAATATTACAGGGAATAACACCTGCTTCCTATTTGGATTCAAAGGGATCCCTCCCCTAGGTAGAAGTATCTGAGTGGTAGACAGACAGAACACAGTTTTTATCTGTAACAGGCTTAGCACAGAAGCGATTGACTTGGGTTATTTGACAGTATGATATCTCAGTGTTATCCAGTTTCAGGAAGGGCTATTTGTTCAACTAATACTGCTGAGTGACAGTCATGATGAGCAAGAGGAAAAATAATTCAGAGAAAATAGTGTGAACTGATGTAGAAGCAGGAATACATAGCTCTAATTCATAGGTTGACAGGGAGAGAAATACCTTAGTCTGCACACAGGATATGGAAAGATTAATAGTAGTATGGGATCCAAGATAGGAATAAACAGAAAGCAAAGAGTTGAAACAGATAGAGGCAGATTAAGGAGGAATGACAATTGAAGGTGAGTTTATAAGTTTATGTTGACTTGACGCGACTATGAAAAGCTAGGTTGAAACAATGCAAAGCAGTCATGGGAAGGAAGATAAGCCACTTTGAGGTTTATTGGCTTTGCTATACCAAGGGAATATTTCTGAAGAAATATGTGGAATTTGAATTGCATTGTTATTGCTTCTGAAAGAACAGAGCTGGTGGTATAAAAGGCCTTGGACATTTACCATAACATCTTATATCTTTTTCAAGCCTTATTTTATTCTCTTCCCCACCAATCATTGAGATATTTTGCATACATCAGTTCTATGTGGCTTAAATATCCTTCGGTATGATATTTCATAAGCTCTCCTTAAAATTACCAATGTGCTACACAGTATTATATTTGCTTATTTTTAATTTTTAAAAACTTATTTGTATATGTGTGTGCATATAATGTAGAAGGGATAGGTACATGTGAGTGCTGGTGTCTTTGAGACTAGAGGCATCAGATATCCTACGGCCAAAGGTGTCAGAAGTGGTCAAAGGAGTCAAAGGTGGTTATGAACTGCCATACTTAAATGCTAAAAACCAAACTCTGGTCTTCTTTAAAGGCAATGCAGGTAAATGTAAAAAATTACTACAGTAACCACCGATTCATCCCTCTAGCCCAGATTATTATTAAAGGGCAAAAAATCTCATGGAGGTGACATCCTCTCCTATCTTTTATTCACTGATGAATTGTGAGGATATATTAATCAACATTTTTTTTTCTTCTTCTGTAAGTTATGTGTAAACTTTTTGAATCCTTGCAAACTTAATAAACTGTGCTGTAAGTATAACACTTCTTGAAAGATTTATGGCCTGATAAAACTTTCTGAGATCTGCTATCTCATCTGTTGTCAGATATTTCTTAATGAGTTCCTTCTTGTTTAAAAAATAGCTCATTTACATCTCAAAAATCTTATCAGGAGTAACCAAATAACTCCTAATTATTCTTGTAGGACAAATTTCAGATAAACTATTTGAAGCCATCTGTTATTTCAATTCAAATTTGTTGCACTTGAAAGAACAAAACTTCTTTCCTATCATCTCTGATTTATTCTAGAATCTGTAAAATCATGACTTGACAGGATCTCATGGACAGTAGTTATAATATAGTACAAGGTTGGGGTGTGGCTGAAACTGTGATTCAATGTAAATGAATCACATGTACATACAAATAATATACAAAATGAACTGGTATATGCATGTATTAGTAACACTCATGCACGTAGCCACAAATGGCATATATCTGACAACCATCAAGCAAAAAGAAGTCATAAAATAGAAAGAAAGCAAAGCAGGGTACATGTGAGGGTAGGAAGAGAGAAATGGGAAAAGGGAAATGATGCAACCATATAATCTCAAATAACTATAAAATTACTTAAAACAACAAAGCACATCTTTTCTACAGGCAAGACTTAGAATCATGACTGTGCCAAGTACACATCCAGCCAACATGAGAGTAGAGAAAGAGTGTACCAAATAAGGAAAAACAAAAAACAATATCTGCTTTACATGAAAAGTCTCAAATGTAGAAATGTCCATCACAGCATTAGACTCATGACTCAGTATATGTATGAGAACTGGGGAACTGAGATGTTTATGGAAAGACAGTATGTTCTTTTTATTTCATTTCTCTCACTGTAAAAAAAAATACTCTGAAGAAAGCAACGTATGGAATAAAAAAGTTTACTTAAGTTTATAATTCCAGGTTTTTGTTTATCATCATGGGAAGTCAAGACAGAACTGCAAAAAACAGTCCTGTGTTTACAGTGACATGACATACACAGCCAAGATCAGAGACAAACAAATGTGTTCAGATTGATGCTTTTATATGTATACAATACAGAGCCCTCTGGATTGGCTGATTCTTTCCACATCACTTAAGACAACTCTGCACCAAAATGCCCTAAGGCCAACTCAATATAGACAATCCATCATTGAGGCTTTCTTTCACAACGATCCTAGGTATATCAGCTTGGCAAAGTTAAGCATCGAAAATTCATTATATTGGTTCATCAAGGCTGCCTCAGTAAGAACAGCTCTATATATTGCACTATATGTAGTTACATGTTTATTATATAAATTATACTATAACTTAGTGGTATGATTTGTTATTTTATAATATAATAAATATTTCTTTTGCCTAATAAATAGTAGGTTCTGTTTTCCATTGCACATTATTTTAGAAGATTCATGTCCACCTACAACTTCAAAAATGTAGCCGCACTTTCAATAGTGGTTAAGAACAGATATAATTAGTTAAGATGATATTGTATTTTGAGCCCTCCCTTGGCTTTCATGTCTTGATCCACAACTTTGGTACAGGACATATGCTTTAGCTGAGGTTGAGCCAATTGTATGGACCCAAGGTAAGACATGGCACACAACCAGATGATACTCCCTAAAGCTGGCCCACCAGCCCTGAACTGTACCCCTTCCCCTGTACTCCAGGTCTTAACGTACAACCTCAGCAGAAAACCTCAGCTGTATTAGACGACACACTGTGCTAGGAATCCCACAGATAAAGCAGTTACCAAGTTCCCAGTGATGACACCGGTACTTGGAAACAGAGAGGCAATGTTGGCACCCAATCCCCCAGAGGATTTGTAGGCTGCAAAAAACCCAGTAGCGACCTTCTGCTACACTTGAAGACTCACTAGTCACCAGCCCCCCAGCCACGTAGGCCAGAAGATCAAAAAGAAAACAGAAGTTAAGGAACAAAACACCCATACAATCTCAGGAGTCAAACACCATGGGCACCCACATTTAAAAAAAAAATACTAAAGCTTAAATCACATATTGAGGCTCACACCTTAATAATGAGAGACTGAACTCTCACCAATGGATAGGTCATCCAGACAAAAGCTAAACAGAGAAATAATGAATAATGAAATTAACAGATGTTATGAATCAAATGCACCTAACATATCTGCAGAACATTTCACCCAAATACAAAAAATATATACATTCTTCTCAGCACCTTTGGGAACATTTTCCAACATTGACTATGTACTCAGTCACAAATAAAGTCTAAACATATACAGTAGTAGAGTGGGAGTCCAAACTGGCCTCCCCTTATAACCAGATTGATGAATACCCCAACTATCATTATAGAGTCTTCATCCAGCAACTGATGGAACCAGATGCAGAGATCCACAATCAATTGCCAGGTCGAGCTCTGGGAATCCAATCCAAAAAAGGGGGGAGGAGAGACTATATGCACAAGGGAGGTCAAGATTATCATGGAGAAATCTCCAGAGACAACTGCTGTAGAAACTCATAAACTCTAGACTGACAACTGTGGAGCCTCCATGCAACCGAAGTAGGCCCTCATAGGTAGAAGACAGAGGACTCAGTTGCTCCTCATGAGAGTCCTTTCTCTTTGGGAGGAGTGGATGGTGATTGACTGGAGGGGTGGGGGGATGGCGGAAATAGAGGGGATAACTGTGGATGGAATGTAAAATGAAATTTAAAAATTAATTAAAATTAAAAAAAAGAAAATTGAAATAACCTCTGTACCATATCAGACTACCATGGGTTAAAATTGGATTTCAAAAACAGCAAGAACAATAGAACGCCTACAAACTCATAGAAACTGAAAAACTCTCTACTGAATCTCCACTGGGTTAAGGAAGAAATAAAGAAAGAAATTAAAGACTTCCTATAATACAATAAAAATAAACACACAGCATACCAACACTTAAGGGACACAAGCAAAGCAGTACTAACAGAAAAGTTCACAGCACTAAGAGCCTTCAAAAAGATTTGCAAGATCTTATACTAATGGCCTAAGAGTAAACCTGAAAGCTCAAATCAAACTGAGGGCTGAAATCAATAAAATAGAAATAAAAAGAAGTATATAAGGAATCAATAAAACAAATAGTTAGATCTTAGAGAACATCAACAAGACAGACAAAGTCTTATCCAAACTAACTAGGGCATAGACAGAATATCAAAATTAACAAAATCAGAAATGAAAATGGAGCTATAAGTACAGACATGGAGAAAATTCAAAGAATCATTGGGTCATATGTCAAAAACCTGTACTTCACCAAATTGCAAGATCTATAAGGAATAGAAAATTTTCTCAATATCTACTTTCACTTATCAAAGTTAAACCAATATCAGAAACATAATTTAAATAGACCAATATCTCCTGAAAAATAGAAGCAGTCATTAAAAGTCTCCCAACTAAAACAAGAGCAGAGCCAGATGGTTTTAGTTCAGAACTCTATCAGACTTTCAAAGAAGAGCAACCCTAGTACTCCCTAAATTATTTCACAAAATAGAAACAGAAGGAACATTGCCAAATTCATTTCATAAGGCTACAGTTACCAATACCAAAACCACACAAAAACTCAACCAAGAAATATAACTATGACCAATTTCCCTCATGAACATCAAAGCACATATACTCAATAAAATACTTGCAAAGTGAATCCAAGAACACATCCTAAAGATCATCCACCTAGATCAAGTAGGCTTTATCCCAGAGATGCAAGATGGTTAAGCATATAAAAATTACTCAATGACTCAATGTATAAACTGAGAGAGAGAAAAAAAAATCATCTCATTAGTGGCTTAAAAGCGTTTCACAAAATCCTACAGCTCTTCATGATAAAAGTCCTGGAGAGATCAGGAACACAAAAAACATACCTAAATATAATAAAGCAACATAGAGCAAGCCAATTACCAACATCAAATTAAATGAAGAGAAACTCAAAGCAATTCTACTAAAATCGGGAATAAGACAAGGCTGTCCACTGTGTCCCTATCTGTTGAATGTCATACTTCAGGTTTTTGCTAGAGAAATAAAACAACTAAAGGATATCAAGTGGATTTAAATTGGAAAGGAAGAAGTCAAAGACTTTCAGATTATATTACAGTACACATAAGTGACCCCAAACATTCTACAGGGAACGCATACAACTGGTACACACCTTCATCTAATTAACTAAATACAAAATAAACTGAAAACTCACTAATCATCTTATATTAAAGTGATAAATGGGTTGAGAAGAAATTAGGGAGACAACACCCTTCACAGTTACTGCAAATAACATAAACTATCTTGTAATCAAGGAAGTGAAAGACCTGTGCAACAAGAGCTTCAAGTTTTTGGAAGAACTAAATTGAAGAAGATTTCAGAAGATGAAGGGCTCTCCCATGCTCATGAATCAGTAGGATTCACATAATAAAAATGGCCATCTTACCAAAAGCAATCTACAGAGTCAATGCAATCTCTAATAAAATTCCAACACAGTTCTTTATAACATTTAAAAGAACAATACTCAACAACATATACAGAAAACGAATAAACAACAGAATAGCTAAAGATACCTGTACAATAAAACAAAGTCTGGAGACATCACCACACATGATTTTAAGCTGTACTGCACAGCCAAAGTAATAAAAAACTATATTATGCTGTATTGGCATAAAAATAGACAGGTTGATCACAGAATGGAATTGAAGGCCCAGATGTAAATCCACATACTCATGGACACATGATTTTTGATTAAAAAAGAGCTAGAAATAGAAAAAGGGAAAAAAGCATCTTCAACATTAATGTTGGTTTAACTGGATGTCTATATGTATGAAAACACAAATAGATTCGTGTCTATTTTCCTGAACAAAATTCAAGTTTAAGTGCATAAAGGATTTCAGCACAAAACTTAATACACTAAACCTGATGCAAGAGAAAGTGATGAATATTCTTGTACATATTGGTACAGTAGACAAGTTCCTGAAAAGAACACCATTTGACTTCCTCTGTCACTGGAGAGCCAGGACTCAGTGGCTGTACAACCCAGAGCCTTAGGATAGATCTCTGGAACAACTGGCACAAGAAGTCAATGAAATGATTCCTAGTCATAGATTGGTGTCTAGCCCAACAGTCATCAGAGAGGCTTCACCCAGCAACTGATGAAAACAGTACAGATACCCAAAAGGTAAAACAGATGACCACAGGAAATCCTGTGGAAAATGGGGAGGAAGGAATATGGGAGCTAAAGGGGCCAAAGACACCACCAGAAAACCCACAGAATCAACTGAATTGGGATCAGAGGGCTCATTGAAACTGAACCAATAACCAGGGCTCTGCAAGAGACTGACCCAGGCACTCTGTACATATCTTACAGTTGTGTAGCTTGGTCTTCATGTGAGACTCCTAACAGTGGGATCAGGAGCTGTCTCTGACTTTCTTCCCTTCCTTTGGGACCCATTTCTCCTACTAAATTGCCTCATTCAACTTTAATAGTAGACGATGCCTGGTCTTACTGCAGCTTGATATGCCATGGCTGGCTGATAAATGTGAGAGGCTAGAACTTTACTGAAGAAAAAGGAAGAGGAGTGGATGCAGGGTGAAGAGGGGAGGTTGGGGGTGCGACTGGGAGGAGAGAGAGTGGGGATGGAAAATATGATTAGACTGGCAAAAAATTAATTAAGTAAATGTTAAATAAAAGAATAATAAAAAGGTGATATGTTTCATTAAAATGCCCTCTAAATACTATGCTTGATACCCATATAAATTCATGTGATGACAGACCATGGGAAGAAAATTTTATGAAAATAGAATCAGATACTGGAGTAAAGCAACTACAAGCACAGAAGGAACAAAGATAGTCAAAAACTATAGCAACCTATGAAGATGTGAGTGAAGACTCTTCCTGAGAATGTTTGGGGGAATAAAATCATGATACACACACCTGTGAGGGAATAGCCTTCTGTGGTGGCACCCATCCAATCTGTTATGGCAGCTTAGGAAACTAGTCTTGACAATAAATGATAAACTGGTAATTGTACTTGCTTTCATATATAAACCCAGAATGACTTAGAATAATGCCACCTCATTTTCTTCTCCAATTCACTTGATAGTTGGTATGCAACTTTGCATATATACAGACAAAGTATATGAGCTCTGGCATCTCAAAAGAAGTGTCCTCAAATTTAAAAACAACAAGAATATTCCATTGACTTTAAAATGTCATTTTATTTGGTTTCATTACTAATTCTTTTTTGTTGTTTTTTCTGACTGTATCTTTTCGTTATTTTCATTATTTTTTAAACAATTATTTTTTATTTTACTTAGCAATCTCAGGTCATCCTTCCTCTTCCTCCTGATTCCTCTACCTTCACTCTTCTCTACTCCTCATCCACTCCTCAAAGAGGGTAGGGTGTCAGGATGGTGGTCTAAGGAGCTAATAATTTTTATTATAGACATAAATATGTTATAAATTTGTACTTAAAAGACCAATAATAAACATGATGAATGGTGACAATATTTCATTCTAGCTACTTTAGCTATATTAATATGAACCTCTTGTTCCTTACTGACAATCCCTAGGAAGTAGAATTCATTTCTTTACCTACAGCAATTTACTTCCCTTAAGTGGATTCACCTCCCTGGTGATTCTGTTACAATCACAGCTGTGATACCATCAAATCCTTGACAAACTGTTGTTGGAAGCCTGATCTGTAGCTCAAACCTTAACTTGTTCTCTGTAGTAGACTGACCAGTCACAAGGCAAAATGCAGTCTGCACTCAGCAAGGTGTTGGCTAGTAATATTTATTAGGAAGCTTCATTTGTGTTTTAATTCCCTTTCACTGACAGCCAAAGGACTAATTTTTTTCCTGATTTACACAAATCAGAAACAGAGACTTGGGATACAACCCATCTAGGAGAGTGTTGAAGGCATGCCTGCAGAAATCATTTTCCTTTCTTCAAAACCTTACTCCTCCTGCAGGGGTGTAGTAGAAAAGAACATGAGAATTCTGATTCCAAAGATCAGATAAACGACTCACAGAAAAAAAAAACAAAAAAAAACAAAAAAAAACAGACTTATCTTAAAAGCATCGTGAGCTTACCAGGAAAGGATCCTTCTGATTCAATGATGAGTTAAAGTCTGTTTTTTTCTACTCAGTAAATGAATGATTTTGTACTTTATGTACACATAGGAAAGTGCAGTATTAGAGTAGAGTGATCCCATGCTGGCTTTATACCATTTCCTTCAGTTCTCAAAAAAAATAAAGCATCTTTTCTCTTTCTAGTAAAAAAAATGAAAGCTGAAAGATGATGCTCAAGGACATACAGTTACCCACTGTTGGAGTTGGAATTAGAACATATTTCACGACTATAAATCTACCACCTTCTTTCCAATTTACCTTTGGGTATGATCCTTGACTTCATTTTCTGTCATCTAAGCAAAACAGAAAACATTACTTGATAAATCATTTTACAAAAGTCTTCTTCAGTCATTCAAGGGAAACATTGGGTTCCTAGATGTGACATTTAATGTTGTTACACAAACAAGCTCTTTTGCCACTATAGGGAAAGAAAAAACGTTGCCCCTTATACATGTGTACTTTTGTTTCTCTCTCTGGACTGTACTTGTCCTGGACTATGTCTTATGTAATATAAGTACTTAAACAATCATCTATACCTGTGTTCTTGCTAGAAGAACATAAATCAAAGTAATGGTACTTTAAGCCTGAGAGTTGTAAACCTATAGGTAGCATCATAATTTCTGAGTGATAGTATTTAAAATGTTTCTATTGCCTTGTGTTTTCCTTGTAGAGGTCTATTTCTTGCCATTCACTTATACAGGGTTTTTTTTTTTTTGCCTATTTGGACCTAGGAATATAGGATTTTTGAAACACATTGGTTCAATTATATCAATATGTGCTTTTTTAATATTAGTGATGTTTTGAGAAGCTGTTTTTAAGTCTTTGATAAACCATGACAGTGTAAAATCAATAAAAATATAAACTTTCTACTTGGAACTAAGGAAAAAATTGAAGTGAAAATGCACCGAAAATAGAAATATTCAAAAGCCATTAATATATTTAGATACAAATTGCTTAAATGGAAGAGGAGGAGATGATGGAGGAACTAGAGGAATTAAAGGAAGAGAAGGGACAGAGGGGAGGGAAAGAAGTAGTTGGGAGTGAGTTGCTGGGGAATTCAGAAAGGAAGTAATCCACATACGATTTTAGTTTTTTAGTAAACTTCCTGGGGAAGGCAATGCCTCAGGGACACATCCTCTTCTTGAAGGGATTTTATCTCTTCTTAGTCAGAAGAAGTATAGCTCATGATAAGGCTGTTCTTTATATCATTGCAACAACTCAACTCTGAACCAAAAGGTTGCTTCTCTGTGAATCTTAATCAGGACTCATTAACCCCAGGGCATTTTCCAGGAGTAGGAATTCTCAGACTTCATTGTTCATGAAAACTGCCTAAAGAACACAGAATGTAAAGTCACTAGGAAATTCTCAGGGGGTGTCTCCAACATTCACATTGAAAAGCCTCCTGAAGGCTTCTGATAAAGTGCCCTCCTGCGAATACACAGAGTATTTGGTGCTTGTAGGCACAGTTTTAAGAATTATCCTTCTACTGATGTTTGAAATCATTGAATTCTAAGAATAACATGTTAATATTGATGTTATGAGCTCAATTTTCTTTATGGTTACCCTGGTCAGAATCAACCCCAAAATAATCAGGACTCAAGTACATGGCCTATCCAGTCCATGAATGTGTTTTTTCTATTTTGTTGTATGACATAACATTGGATACATAAGTATATTTCTTGAAGGAATTAATAAGGTCTTGGAGTCAACAATTTTGACACAGAAAGAGGGGTTTTAAAGCATTGGAGAGACAAGTTTTACTTGTTGAACATAGAAGGCTCAACCACTAGACCAACAAAGAAAACAAAACAAAACAAAAAGATACAGAATTCTATAATCCTGAGACAGGTAAGTAAGATCCCAAAATGATAAGAGATGAAATAGACCAGTTCCAGCAGGGATGCATGCTGGCCTGGAAATCATGAAGCTGGCCAGGGAGCATTAGAGCTGTTCTTTCATTGGAGTGTCACACAATTCTTGACAAGTATAAAGAATAGATACCCACATTCCTAATTTTTAGAAAATTGAACAAAAACAATATCTCCAATTGAAAACCTAAAAGGTCATTTTAAAGATGACACTTCTAGAAAAATTAAGATCTGGGACTTGACAAAGTTCCATTGACTCTTAGTCAGTATTTTCATTATAGAGTGACATATACAGGGATATATGTACCACTGCATTAAAATTCCACATAAAGTTCTGGTATTCTCTACATAGACTTATTAGATAGGTTTGTTAAATTGAATATATGTCTACGGACGTCTTCTGCTCCTAAAGAAGAAGAGATTAATTTCCCTGAACTTGAGCATAGGTTGAATTTAGAGTTTTGTTTTAGAAGAGTAGATTATAAGAAGCCTGCAACCTTCCTTTAGGGCATTGTCTTTCACGCTCCTTGATGGGATGCCCTGAAGAAAGCCAGCTTCCTCATTTTCAGCATCCCTGAAGAGACTGAAGTTAACTGTCCCACATGCTTCTGGTGAGGGTCACGTGATGAAGAACAGAGAGCTTCCACAGGTCTCATGGGCAGTAGATCTTCTCTTTGTCAAGCATTGAAACAACTGTTCAGTCCGCTCACAGAACCTTATGGGAGACTCTGAGCTGAATCACCCAGCTAATCTATTAATTCGGCAAGATTTTAAATGCTTTTGGTTTCCGGACACTAAGAGTGGAATGATTTGTTACAAGGCAATGGATAATTAATATAGTAGGGAATCAAGTAACTTTAACATTACAGCTAATGTTGACTTGTAGTCAGCTCACATATTCAGACAAGAAAACTTTGCCCTATTCCAATTAGCACTTGTGCAGATGGAGTAACAATAACAAATTACGGTTGCTGAAAGATGCTCTGACTGTCAAAGGAAGTGAATAGAGGTTGATGTTAATGCTGTGGTCCTGAGTACAGCTGGCCCATCACCTAGTTGCCACTGTATTGTTGAACTTGCTTACTATTCTCCTTATTACATTCACTAAGATTCAACAAATCAGAGATATAATTGAGCTAACAGCCATCCCATTAGAAAAAAGGAAATTCTCTGAAGGGTGTTTAAGTGACTAGTTATCCACTCATTAGCTTGAATTAAAATCCATTACTTTCATAATAACTTACTGTGAAAATGGCCTATGCTGTGAAAGGAGGATTAGACCAAGGCAGGTGTTGTGATGATACCTCATTTTGGAGAACATTGGAGCCCTAATGAGGGTACTCAGGAGCTGAAATTAGGGAAAGAAATGAGGAGGTGGGAAAGAAGCATCATACGGCATTGACACAGTGCCAACAATCTGCTTATAAAGGCAAACTTAAAAAAACTAAATAAAAAACAAAACAAAACAGAACAAAAAAACTAGAACAAGCTTGTGTTCAAGGAAAGAGCAGAGAACATTTCTTTTACTTTGCAATTGGCCTAGCACTCTTTCCCCTAAGAATAATGTTCCAATTGGCTAGCCTGTAAAAACAGCTATTTTTTTTAACAATTTCTACAAATCACTAAACTTGAAACTAACGCCACATTGTGCTAACAAACAGGATTTAGAATACAACATACTCATTAACCGAGCTAAGGTCTGAAACACAACAACTAAAAGATTTGAAAGAACAAAGATTTATAAACAACTATTTTAAACACCATTTTTTAAACTGTAAGGATTCTTTAACTTTAAATTTTATTCAAATCAAGTGTTCGAAAAGTTTTATTTTATTATCATTTATGTGTGTATATCTCTGAGTGGACATATGTACATGTGAGAAGCTATCCAGAGGAGTCATAAGACAGTTTTTTCCAGTGCCAAACTTATAGGCAATTAATCCTGTGCTGCTTGATGTGGCTTTCAAGAACTAAACTGTCGTCCTTTGCAAGAGTAGCAAATATATACATATATTTATCACAAATATATATATTGTGATATATATTGTGTAAATATACATAAATAAATAAATATATATATGTATATGTATATTTGTCACAAACCAGATCTTCCCTCCATTTCCAGGATCTAGTCTCAATGCTACCTTGTGAACAGTATTTTTGTTCCATTTTGTTTTGTTTTTTTCTTTTTTTTTTTTTGTTAAGAAGTTGTTTTTTAATACAACCTTTTCTCATTTTACATTTCTATCCCTGTTCCCACTCCCTCCCCTTCTGCTGCTTCCTCCACCTTCCCCCCACTACACCTCCCCATTCAATCCTTAGAAAGAGTAAGGCTTCCCATAGGGAGTCAACAAAGTCTGACCCTTCACTTGAGAGCCAAGACCAAGGCCCTCCGCCTTATGTCTAGGCTGAGCAAGGTATCCCCCCCCCCAAAAAAAAAGAATATGCTCCTAGATACTAGTTCAAGCACTCTGGATAAATCCTTGACCCACTGCCAGTGGCCCCAAAGACTGTCCAAACCTCACAACTGTCCCCCACATTTAGCTTTGCCCGCTATCAGTTCAGAATCAGTGAGCTCTCACTAGCTTAGGTCAACTGGGTTTCTGTGGGTGTCATCACTACGGTCTTAATCCCCTTTGCTCATATTATCGCTCATCCCTCTCTAGGGCTGGTCTTAGTACTTCACTGTAGATCTCTGTATCTGCTTCCATCAGTTGCTGGATGAAGGTTCTATGATGACAACTAAGGTAGCAATACAGCCAATTTAGGCATCCTCTCCACTGTTGCTTAGAGTCTTAGCTCCTTAAGGATTCCTGGGAATTTCCCTTGTACTATGCTTTGTGATAGCTCTTAAATGGCTCTCTCAATCAAGATATCTCCTTCCTTTCTCTCCCTCACTGTTTTCCCCCTTCTTTAATACCCTATTCCCTTATGTTATTCTCCTCCCTCCTCTTCAACCCTCCCTTTTCACCCCCACCTAAGTTTCTCAGGAATTCTTGTCTGTTTCCCCTTCCCAAGGGGATCCATGAATGTCTCTCTTAGGTTTCTACTTATTACCTAGCTTCTCTGGAATCGTGGGCTACAGCTGATTATTCTTTGTTTTATGTCTAATATCCACTCATGAGTCAGGACATACCATGTTTGTCTATCTGGGTCTGAGTTGCCTCACTCAGAATGTTTTATTCTAGTTCTGTCTATTTGCATGAAAATTTCAACATGTCATTTTCATTTTTTTCTGCAGAGTAGTACTTCATCGTGTAAACATACTACATTTTCTTTAGCCATTCTTCAGTTGAGGGCCATTAGCTTGTCTGCAGGTTCTGGCAATTGTGAATAATGCTGCTATGAACAGAGTTGAACAAATATCTTTGTGGTATGGATGTGTATCTTTTAGGTACATATCCAACAGTGATAATGCTGGGTTCTGAGGTAGACTGATTCCCAATTTTCTGAGAAACTGCCACACTGATGACCAAATTGGCTTTACAAATTTGCACTCCCAATAGCAATGGAGGAGTGTTCCCCTTACTACACATCCTCTCTAGCATAAACTATCATTGGTGTTTTTTGATCTTAGCCATTCTGACAGGTATAAGATGGTATCTCAGAGACATTTTAATTTGCATTTCCTTGATGATTAAGGGTACTGAGCATTTCCCTAAGTGTCTTTTAACCATTTGCAATTCTTCTTTTGAAAATTCTCTGTTTAGATCTGTACCCCATTTTTGATTGGATTATATGTTAATTTGATGTCTAGCTTCTTGAATTCTTTATATATTTTGGAGATCAGCCCTCTCTCCATTGTGGGTTATTAAAGATCTTTTCACATTCAATAGACTACTGTTTTGTCTCAGTGACTATATTTTTTGCCTTGCAGAAGCTTCTCAATTTCAGGAGGTCCCATTTATTAATTATTGGTCTTGGTGTCTGTGCTACTAATGTCATATTTAGGATGTCGTCTCCTGTGCCCATGTATTCAAGGCTTCCCACTTTCTCTTCAGTGAGGTTCAGTGTGACTGGACTTAAAGTTTTGTGCATGTGAATAGATATGGATCTATTTACATTCTTTTACAAGTTGACATCCATTTTCTTAATCACTGATCACTCTCTTTACACTTTAAAAACTAAGTGTTAAAATGATTTGTATATTGTTATTTTATGTGTATGTGTGAATATGTGCACATGTATGAGTGTGTGGTGAGAGAGAGAGATAGAGACAGAGACAGAGAGAATCATATGTCCTTGTCCCTGTGGAGGCCAGGATATGACACTGGGTCCTCTGATCTGGTGATGTAAGTGGTTGACATCTTCTCCTACAAGAGCAACAAATGCTCTCAATTTCTGAGCCTCAAATCCTAGTTCCTCAAGTCAAGTTCTGCAGTTCAGTGATTTTTAGATTTTGTTCACCATCCAAATCATTCCTCTGATCATCTTGTAACATTCTGATGGGTTCTGGGATTCTGTATTTTTAAAATATTTCCTTCCAGGTGATGCTGAGGTGGCAGGCAGTAAGATAACCATCCAGAGCTGAACTTGAAACTACAGACAGTGAAAAGCTGCTGTCAGTTTTCCATGATCAAAGCAAATGACTTAGCAATGCACTTCACACTGTATAGCTTTGGTTAAAATCAAACCCCACCAAATGAACCTGATACCTACTAGGAAAACTCACACGTGTAGGCACAACACTAAATGGTGATTATTTTTAATTTCAGCTTTAGGAAGGTAGTTTAGTGGTTAGAAACACTGGCTTAAAATTATAGGCACGAGCATAAAAATGATAGTTTTCAATCTCTGTCTGCATGACCTGAGACAAGGGAATTGGATGTGGTGGAGGATGCAGAAACTGCTTTAAGTATAGGGAGTTTATTGCTCAGGAAATGTTACTAATTTGAAGGCAAAGATGAACAGTGTGGCTACTGAGGAGATAGACCGCTAGACAGCACACATCATGATCCCGCTATGGCTACAGGGACCAATGGAGAAGCCAGGGTCACAGGAGTCCAATGCATGCATACTGGCAGCTGGAGGAGGGGCAATATCCACAGAATGAAAATACTGCCAGAGACTCTGCCAAGATAGTAACTAGCATACGGTTACCCCCTGCTTTCCTCCATCCATATCATGTAGCTCTAATGTTTTCCATGAGCTATAATCAACCATAAGGGGGAACCTAAGAGAACCTGAGGGAAGCATTTTCATAGGCCTAGAGCACAAATAATAAGAAGTAAGAAATAGATGTGAGAATAAACTGGCAAAAGAACACCTCGGCATTGAATTCTCACATCCCATCTAGAACCCTAAGCAATCTATGTGCAACACAAACTTGTTATTTAAATAGGATGCTTCATAGAAAGCACTTTATTTGGGGCTTGATATATTTTTATTGTCACTATCATCATTCAGATATGGTAGACATGTTTCCATTTTCTTTTATTTTCCCATTAGTTAATGGTGAGTGCCATGTATAGTCTTTAGGAGATTCGAAAGAGACGGTATTAATACTACAAATGTCAGCGTTATGTTTAAAGAATATGCCTGTATTAGGAGGGAGAATATATGCTTGTTAATTCTAACTAATGGAATCAGGAAGGCTTAAAGTTTTCTGCAGGGTGCACAGTGCTATTTTTTTTTCTTTTGGCTAGCTCAGAGCAGCTGTTGCAGTCATAATTTGGAAGCTATATTGTTACCAAGGTACTAACAATCTTCAAGAATGAAAAGAACAAGTTTCCTCCATAGACTTGTTCCCCAAGTTAAGTTTTCAAAAGCTTACAAAATAGGCACAGATGTCTCTGCTCGGTTATAATACAAAGAAATCAGACCTGGCATACAGCTCCTCTGTGGAAGAACACATACTCAGGCCATTTATATTCTGGCCTGTGTTCTTATAGCATAGGAAATGCAGTGCTGTTCCTCGAGGTACCATCCTTGTTCATCTTGGTTTAGATTCAGCAAAGAAAGTCCTTAGTGAGTTTAATAGTCTACCCTGCAAAAGTCCTCTGTCAACATTGTTAAATTGATGCCCATCCTAAATAATTGCATCTTAATAAAAATCAGATTGACAAACAGAACATTTCATGAAGAATATTTGAGTGTTTGTAAATGAAGATCCAAAATAAATAGTGCTATTTCATATAGTCACCCCATTGATTGAATTGAAAAATAATATAAAGCACAAAATTCTAAGACTTTGCCATCTGGTATACTCTAGAAGCCAAAAGAATCAGTGCATAAATACCCTTGAATTATTCAGCAAGAGGTAGATTGTAGGAGTCAGGTCTCCAAGGTAAGAAAGAAATATAGTTGGGTTTTGATAGCCTGGTCAGGGCTGATCAGGTAAAATAAATAGGAAGAGCAGACCTGTTGTCAGGCAATGGCTTCATTAATTATCCTGTGTTGGAAAAGAAGAAGCAGGCGTCTTCCTACTATATAAGAATTAAAAACAACACAATATTAAAAAACCTAGACTTTGTAGCTACATATCAAGTAAGAACTTTTCTTTTTTATTTCCACTTAGCAACTGAGGAAGTGACCATATCCCTCAAGCTTAATTTGTTATGATTAAATTATAAATATTGTAATTTCAAGAAATTGCTGAAAGACAAAACAAGACAGAAAACTGCCTGAAATGTTCTAAGTGCTCAGTTAACACTCAGCTCCTACTATTTTATATTTATTATATCTTTGTTCTTTCAGCAGAACTATATTAAGTGCCTGATATATGTTGCAGAGAGTAAAAGAAGTGAGAATATGGACTTTTTGTATTGTAGATTGAGGTTGAGATATTCTGCTGAGCTAGAAGAGTCACTTGGGATATTTGTTGGCCTGAGATGTAACAGGCCTGTTTTTTAGGATTTATCTAAGAGTGCACTGCTTGTATTATGCCACTAATCAACATCTATAAACCTTTAAAGAAGCAACCAAGACAAGTGAGATGAGAGGACTCTATCACTTAGCAAATACATTTAATTATTATCCATGTAATGAATCTAGGAGCCCTCGCAAATCAATGAGAACAGTTTTCTGTACTCTCAACAGCCTACAGATTAGTATGGACAACCACCAGACACTTAAACACTTCCATATTCTTTTCTCCAGGAAAAAGAGCTCTGAAGAAGAGACATGAGCACGGCGGGACAAGTGCTCTATGAATGAGTGACACTCCCATCCAATAATTATGGATTCTTAAAGGTTGATTATTCAGGGCCTGGTTACCCATATTTTCCCAGAATTAAAGCAGGGAAGGACAAATTGCCCTGTCAGCAGCAATCCCACAGAAATTTCTCTTTTGAGTTTCCAGGGTCATAAAGTGTGGGCCAAACAAACAATGGCATTGAAGTGCTCAAGAACATTAACTTTGATCTAATGATCTAGAGCAGCAATTCTTGGCCTTATGTTTCTTAGCTAATTTATCTAATGAAAGAGTTTCTAGTCTAGGAATCACTCCTGTGGGGACCCCAGGGTCTTGAAGGATCTCCAGCCAGCTGCCTGAAACTGAAGCTCCTTTTCACTATTCAATAATATTTTTTCAAAAAGAAAATGTATTTTAATTAGATGGAAAACTGTTGTAATTCTGTTTGCCAATAAGCCAATTATTCACTAATTTTTGTATTTTATCCTATATCAAGTTTTTTTTGAGAAATCACAGAAACATTGCAGTAACACATTAAGTTGACATTGATAATAAAACTGAGCTTTTTGTCCAAAATCTACTGAGTCATTTCATTCTTCATTATCTCTTCCCTTTTGCAGCTTTCAGGCTTTCCAGGCCTAGCCCCTACTCAGGTATCTGTCTGCTGACACAGTTACTGAGGAGCCAGTTTGCAAGGTGCCGTCTTTCAATACTATCAATAGGAAGAGGGAGAGTAATTTCATGTACCAAGTAAATGTGGAGTTGTCGAATGGCTTATTATAACTGCATAGGTGAGAGAATTATAATAGACTTGTGGAAGTCAGGTATCCATAGTTGTTTAGATTACTTTGGCCATCTCATTCCATAGTCTGCCTTCGAACCTCCTGATTCTGAGCAACTAGGACTGAGTCTGAATTCACCACCCGCATTCCAGAGGCTTTAGCTTAGTTTACCAGTAGATGATTATAGGGCCTCATTATAAATGGACATATGTGTGTGTATCTACATACATATGCATATGCCTATTCTCCATCTTTTATAATATAGACACATATTTAAAGATGATAAAAGTATATATATAATTTGCTTATTTTCCTCTGGAGAATCTTGACTAAAGCAGTAGTCTTTGCTGTTGGACAGTCTTAGAAGAGGTTGTTTTACTTGGGGAGAAAATCAGAGTGATTGTGTATCTGAATATTGTACAGGGCAAAAACAACACTTGAAACCCATCACAAGGAGTACATCAAGCAAAATGTCATGTGTTCTCACATCCTCACTAATTTATTCTTCAAGTCATAGACTCTATGAAGCATTTCTATACATGCACATCTACACACACACACACACACACACAACTTCATATCACCAAAACTCTCTATCCAATAATTTTTCTTGAAATTTCTCAACTAAGTATTTACTTGTACTTTTTAATATGATTAATGTAATTCAATTTTGACCTGCTTACAATGGAACCTAGATCAGAAATTCTTTTAATTTTTGTTTAAAACTATTTCTAACATTTGAAATATAAGTATGAACTTTTTTTGAGTTTATTTGTGTCTGTGTGTGTGTGTGAATTAAAGTTAAGAGTGAACACTTAACATGAGTTCTTTTTTTTTTTTTAGGTGGTGTTCCTGGGTGTGTCACCTGTCTTCTTATGACCTGGCGAGGTTTGCATGCCATGTGTACACCTCATGCCTGTTGAGGAATACACTCTTATCATAAATGGTGGTGTACTCATCTCTGCATTTTAAATATAGTGGATGATATAGATCTTTTCTGGTAGGATCTAATGATTGAATGTCTTTCAATGAATAAAATATTTTTGCCATAACTAAAAGTAACTGATGACAGCACACAATGACATTTTTCATTTTATAGGAAGGCCATGTAGTAAACATGCTATAATTAATGTCCACGAGCCAGGATGCATTATTTTCTTACATGACCAGAGAATAAATTACACAGCTTTTCTCATTTTTATTTACCCAACTATTTTTTTTACATGGGTGATCTGTGTCCTACACTATTTTGGGTATTTTGATATGGAAGATACAGTAATAAATTATCATATGAAATCATATCCTATGAAAAATCATATTAGCTAATTTTTAAAAAAAAGTACAGTGCAGACTTTTTCATGCTGGTGGAAATATTGGACCCAATATTTACTAGTCATATTGCCTTAAAGATGTGCTCTTTCTCAATTCCAAAGCATTATTTACTTAAATAGAGATGCCACCAACCTTACTAGGTTATCAAAAATGATTAATTAAGGTAATACTAAGTGTCTGATTATAGGGTGGCACTATCTTTTGATAGTGCTTTGAGATATTTTACTGTTAAGGTTGTTATGGGTTGAAATACATCTTCCTCGTGCAAAAGTGTGTTGGAGTTTAGCATATAGATTTTGAGAATGTGGGCTTATTTTGAGATACAGTCTTTAAAAACAACATTAAGTTGAAACAAGGTTATCAGAGTGAGCCAAGCCAGCAGGATTGGTATCTTCATGTAAAAAATGAAGGAGGAGGAGAAGGGGGAAGAAGAAGAGGAAGAAAGAAGGAGGAGATGAAGACACATACTTTTAAAACAACAGGTGATGATGACGGCCAATTTGAACCCCATTTCTGCTAAGCAAGGATGGTAAAAGTTGGGCATCTAACCACCAGAAACTAGATGAAAAACAATGCTCATCTGGTTGCAGAGCTCAAAAAGAACCAATACTGATGAGACTTGGTTCCAGATAGCTGGCCTCTAGAAGTCTGAGGTAGTAAAATTGTACTGATGAAACCACTGTTTACGGTATTCAGTTATGACAGCATCAGCAACAAAATTCTTTGGATAACTTTACCTTTTTGCTATTTTTTATTTTTTTATTTTTTGAGATAGGGTTTCTCTGTAGTTTGGAGGCTGTCCTGGAACTAGTTCATGTAGACCAGTTTGGCCTCGAACAACAGAGTTCCCTGTCTCCCGAGTGCTGGGATTAAAGGCATTAGCCACCACTGCCCGGTGGATAGTTTTACTTTTAAGGGTGGGCTGTAAGAACATTTTTATTATATTTGTTACAGAAGAGCACCTGTCAGTTTCTTCACAGTAGAGACAACAACCAAAGGAGGGTGAGAAGTCATGAATACAAAGCTTACAAGATAATTACCCCTAAACACTTCACTCTTGCTCTTTCTATGAATATTGAAAGTGAAGGGGGAGGGAAACTTATAGAATTATGCTGCAAACATCGAGGTCATTTAAAGTAGATCCAGTTTCCTGAAAGAAATCAACATTTGAAAGTTGTCTGTAGTGACATCTATAATGAGAATGCCTTCTTTTGACTTCTAGCTACTTCCATCAGCTCTGAACACAGTTACAAACCCTCTGTGACACAGTGCTTTTTGCCATCAAATTTGCCTTGGGTTACACACATTCATTGGGGTGTTCCTTGAAGAAATCAGTTAAAGGAGTAGGTTTCATTACATGTGTATTATAATATTTCTTACTTGCAGAAATAGCAAATTAATAAATGTCCATTCCATTGCCATCTATGGATACTGAATTATCAAGAAAACAAAGTGAATAAGGTTTAAAATATGAGAAAAATCTGCACAAGACAAATAAATTTCCAAATATTTTGCAGTATCTTTTAAAATAAATCTTATATAGTATCCACTAATTCCAAAGAAACCATGGAGGTCCATTTGGACGTTTGCTAGATCAACATTAAACTTCCTTTCCAAGTTTAAATTATTTTATGTTTTTAAATATTCACGTATATATTCTTAGCCATATTCACACCCAATATCTGTTTCTGTTGTCTCTCTTTAATACCATCGATATCCACTAATATACCTGCCTCCCAAACTCTTGTCGTCTATTTTTTTTTTTGAGAAAAGGAAAAAAAAAGTATGAGCCTCCTCCCAGCCTCCCATTTCCCTCCCCCTCCTCCCACCCTTCTCCCTCTCCCCCAAACTCCTCTCCCCCTCCCTCTCCAGTCCATAGAGCAGTCAGGGTTCCCTGCCCTGTAGAAAGTCCAAGGTCCGCCCCCCTCCGTCCATGTCTAGGAAGGTGAACAACCAAACTGGCTAGGCTCCCACAAAGCCAGAACATGAAGTAGGGTCAAAACCCCGTGCCATTTTCCTTGGCTTCTCATCAGCCCTCATTGTTCGCCATGTTCAGAGAGTCACTCCCAGGAGCCCATGGTGATGTCCCCAGTTAGTCCCTTGGGCAGCTGGGGATAGGCAATCTGAAATGACCCTATCCTATGGCAATACTGACGAATATCTTGCATATCACCATAGAACCTTCATCTGGTGATGGATGGAGATAGAGACAGAGACCCACACTGGAGCACTGGTCTGAGCTCCCAAGGTCCCAATGAGGAGCAGAAGGAGGGAGAAGATGAGCAAGGAAGTCAGGACCACGAGGGGCGCACCCACCCACTGAGACAATGGGGCTGATCTATTGTCCTCTATTTTTAATAATCTACTGAGCCCATTTTGCGCTACCCACTTGCTGTTGTGAATATTCACTGAGGCATGAGGAAGCTGCCAATGGTCACCTTTCTAAAGAAGAGTACATACTCTGCTCTCAGCATCCATCAACTACCAGTAGCTCCTAGTTAAGCAAGGATCATCAGGAGGCCCTCCCTTGTCCCTGACGGCATATTTAATTGGCTTGATTTTGCACAGGGCTGTGTAATGAACCACAGCCACAGAAAGCCCACTTGTGTCCTAGCCATTTCGTATCCAGAAGATAGCATTTCACATCACCTCCTCCCCCTTTCTTTCTTTCTTTCTTTCTGTCCTGTCTTCCTCAATGATCTTTTGACGAGTGTGTATCTATTGAGGGGGACAGTTGATAAATGTGTTTCATCTCCTGCTGAGCATTTAGAATCACTTATGCACAGAGCCCCAAAGAGCAGAATACATGTGATATGAAAAAATTCAGATGAAGGTTATAGGTAACAGAAAGTTTAGGCCTGCTTGGAATCAAGGGGTTGAAGAAGTTGATGATAAAGGGTTGTTTAACCAACATTAAGAATATTTGGATGGGTGGTGGTGACACATGCCTTAATCCCAGCACTGGGGAAATGGAGGCAGAGACAGGCAGATCTCTGTGAGTTCGAGGCCAGCCTATTCTACAAGAGCTAGTTCCAGGACAGGCTCCAAAGCTACAGTGAAACTTTGTCTTGAAAAACCACAAAAAAATAAGAATGTGTGAATATGCCTCATAAAATAACACTAATTTGTACTGTCTCTGTGTGTATGTGTGTGTGTGTTTGTGTAATGTGTGTGTGTGTAGTTTTAAAGAGTTTGATCAGAGTTATCCCACATGGATGAAGACTGCTGCTCCTAGAATAAGCGGGCCAATAATGAAAACCTAAGTGCCAGGCAAGCATGGGCTGCCTCGCTCTGAGTAATTTGTCAGAAAGGTCTTGGAGAAAAGGCTATCAACAGACAGGTTTTGGTTGCTCACCTTAGCTAGAAACCACCACACACTTGAGTTACAGAGAATAGAGAAATCAGTTTTGAATTAACCAAGGTACTGTCATCTTGCTGACGAACATTCACAGCGCTGGAATCTGCCATGCAAGCTGGTGGGGGAAAAGAGACATCAATGATCTTACCTAATTCTGGACCCTTCATGTACAGTATTAACCTTCTGGGCAAAACATGCCCACTGGCACAATTGCAGCAAGAATGTGTGGGGTAACTATCTGCTTTCTTGACTAACAGGACGGAATGCAGATTTGGTAGAGTAAACATGGTTAAATTTCATGACTAGTGGAGTCTTAAACCCTAAGGGAAAACCTATTAATGTTGTTTTGCTAAACAGTCATGTTATCAAACTTTTCAAATATGTATGTTTATATTCATGGATTTGAGCTGCTATCATCCATGATCAGAGGTACTTCTTGCTCTGGTGGGTAGCGCTTAATGTACATTTCAAATGTAAAAGATTTCTAGACTCTTACTGATTTATAAACATGGCCTTATACTAATTTTAACCATATAAAATTTTAAAAATACCCAAGATTCATTTTGAATTGTTGCCTATACTTACTTGAGCAAACAACTTTTATTTTGATGAATTATCTTTACATTCCACTTGTGAGTTTAAAGCTAATGCAGTTGAATAACACTTTATTTCCATCTTATCTAGGTCTAAAAAGAACACATGAATAGGTTTGCTTGTATATTCATGTACAATTCATTTAGACTTTACTAAAAAGGAATGTTGATGTGATTTTAGAGTTGTTTTCTTTTTCTTTTCTAACTCCCTTTTCAGAGATTTGACATGCTGTGAGTAAACCATTATTATGTTTAATTGTTTTTTTTCCCAGGAAGTATTCTTAGCTACCATGTCATTATCTTTTAAAAACACATGGATTCGATGTAAATGGATGGCGTTTTTAAGCTAACAATGGGAGTTCTCTCTTGATATGATTTCTGCAACATCTAATGGCAAGAGGATATTGTGTTTCTAAAATTCCTGCACATACTATCATTTGTTTATATGCTAAAAATGTTCAGGCAATAATGTTAATCATAAAAATGTCTGTGAAGCAATTTAAAAATACATCACAATTTTAATTGAAATTATAAGCTTTTTGCTACAAAGTCAGGTTTTGAGGATAACACAACTAGCCTCAAAGTCTTTGGATTTAAGTCCACATAACAAGAGTCCCTAGAATCAATCACAAGACTCAAGTTCACAGATCTGGGAACTGCCTCAAAGATGTGTTTTTCTTAGTCAGTACATTCATCTCTTGTCCTCCGCCTTTTCCTCTTCCTTGTCCTACTCTTCCTACTGCTCCTTCTTTTTCCCAACCATTAATTAATTGCCTCTTCATTTTAGGGCATGCAATTTTGTACTCTCTAATTTCTAATTCTTAAATAACTCACTATTGCCATCTTTGTAGACATTTTGAAGCTTAGGCAGGAATGAAACAGTGTTGAGAACAAGTGTGATCTAGGCTGAGGATCTTATTCTCCTATCTGTTTGCTGAATGACCCAGGTTTTGATTCCTTAGCTTCAGTCTTAAACAGAGCATCTTTATCAAAACCCTACTTACCAACTCCAAGAAAACATCGCAGAAGAGGAGGTGGAAATAATGCAACAGTTTGAATGGAGAGAAGAATCCCCTAAAATTCTGTCTTCCTGACACAACATCAATATCACACTCATGAACTCAAAGTACCTATGTTTACTTGCACAAAACCTGTACAAGGTCAAGCCAGTTAAATTTCTCGCAAAGACAAAGTAGATGATCTCCAGGTCACACCTTTTACTGAGAAACCACTGACAGTTTACATTAGCTGAGGGACTGAGAATCATTCATTTAGGAAGATGTGGCCACTGATACTTTCCCCATTCTCCAGTGACTGCCACCGCACACAAGCACACATGGGCTACAGTAACTATACTTAGTCATTTATATAGAAGGAAACAAATTATGATGGATATAAGTTGGAGGAGTTATGTGGGTATGTGGAGAGGGGAAATGGGCTAGAAATGTTTTGTATTCATCATATATTTGTGTGTGTGTGTGTGTGTGTGTGTATATATATATATATATATATATATATATTTCTCAAGAATAAAGAAAATTTTTTAAAAATAAAATGTTTTAAAAGTACAAAAATATAGTGGGATACCTCGAAGGTACATAATACTAAGTACAGTATTCTTCATAAGTGCTTCAGATATGAATCAGCACATATAAACACGAAGAAAACTGCACTTGATATTTGCTCCTCTATCTTATCTATTTTTGTCCACCACTCCTATTACAGTGGAACTCTCCTAGAGAAAGATGCTATCTATTATGTAGTCAGTTCTCGATAGGTGATAACCACTGATACAGCCATGCCTTTGATAGAATCAAATGTCTTGTGTTCTTCGTAAAGATTATTTTTTGTAGGGAAGAAAGTAAAATTGTTAATTTATTCAGCATCACAAACATCAATGTTTCTCTGATTTTGACTTGTTTCTTTTCTCTGTTTTTTTTTTTTCATTGTAGTTGAGACATGTCCCAGGAATCACAAACCCATTAAGAGTGAGCTACAGAAAACCAGTATTACAATACCAAAAGTTTTGTAACTTAACATATTTAATTGTTTGCATTCATAGCCTATATTACGCTTTCCACAGCCTTAAGTAGTTCTTGTATATCTCTCATATCAATTATTTAACATCAGAAGAAAAGGAAGCTGTAAAAGAAACTCTCCCTTCTCTTCCTAGTACTTTTCTCCTCTACCACCAAGGAGAAATATCTCTTAGCAGATGACAAGAAGATTTCACGTAATAGCTCTAAGTGGGATAGTACCTGCGGTAAACAAGAATATGCACACAAGAGAATGAAGAGAAAGTCCAAAGTTTAATAGGATAAGAAAACTCGCGTGACTCATAAGAGAGAGCTTCATCTTCCACTTCTATTTGTCTAATGTGAGAAAAAGGACATGTGAAAACCCACCTGAGATCCATGAACTCTTGTCTAGAAACAGTGTGTGCCAACTCTAATTGAATTCAGAGACGATACACCATCACCATCAGAATAAGCTCTGGAGGGTGTAGAGCCAGGTGAACTAGTCTTGTTTCCTGTCCCAGAACTTGCAACCATTGCCATCATCAGTTGATTTTCAAGCCATTGAATTTCAAAACTGGTAGGGGCTAGCAAAACCATGGGATGTGCAGTCTAAAACATAAAACTGGAATTCTGAATGTGCCCCTTTTTATCCAGGTGTAATCTAAGGAATATTATTTCATGTCTAAGCCTCCCTATTCATATCTGGTAAGCAAGATTATTAATGGCTACCTGCTGGGGCTGAGGTTAGGATAAGTAGAAAGAAACCCAAACCCTTTCTGACCCCAAAATGCATCCCATCTTTACCTAGAGCACCCAAATCTTTCATTAAAATAAAGAAATGCAACCCAAGCCTAACATACAAAGCCAGATAGGAATTATTTCCCTCTATGGAGGCAGCAAGTATCTCACAGCCTGCGAAGAGCAAGGGATCTTATTGTACCTTCTTTAACTGATAGATGATATTGGAGTTAAAAATCACAGAGTCAGCTTTAAGAAACATCCTGCCTTTCCATGGAATTAAGAGCCAATAAAAACTTGCAACATAGTTATAAGAATTGTTCTGCTATCTCTTATTTACCCTTCTCTCCAGTTCATCCATTTTTCTCACAATTATCATGATAGTAGTAATCATAATTAAATGTGTTAAATATTTTATTCATGAAATCTTATCAGATTCTCACACTTGCTCTTTAAGGTTGCAGTTTCAGTAACAATTATCCTCTAAGGCTCATGAACTGAATGAACACTTTGTTTGCAGCTGGTGGCACTGTCTGGAGCAGAGGGTTTTAGAGTCATTAGGATATGAAGCTTTACTGGAGAACACACCATCATTAAGGTTGTGTTTTAAGGATTTTATAGCCATGTTGTGTTTCTGGTGCATAGGTAAAATGTAATCAGTCAACTTCTTACTTCTGGTGCCTGCTGTCATTCCTTCCCCAAAGTCATGGATTCGAGCACTCCAAGAGCTTTTTTGGGCATTGTTTTGCCACAGGAAAAAAAAAAAGTACAGAAGTACAATAGATTTGATCTCCTTTAGACTAAGGCATAAGAGAGCTTCATCTTCCACTTCTATTTGTATAGTGTGAGGAAAGGGACATGTGCAAACCCACCTGAGATCCATGAACTCTTGTCTAGAAACAGTGTGTGCCAACTCTAATTGAATTCAGAGACGATACGCCATCACCATCAGAATAAGCTCTGGAGGGTGTAGAGGTGAAGGTTTAGAGAAGACAAATACTTCGCTCAAGGTCACAAATTAGCTAGTAAAGTTAAATTTCTTGTTGAGACATGTTTTTCGTTTTTTGCCACCTGACTTTACGTTCTCTCCCGTTGTTCCCATCACTTCTCCCCAGTCAGCATTACCTGTCCACCACTGCAGCCGTGTGCATTCCAACACCCACTTTGTTAAAATACTACAACAATTTCCGACTTTTGAGATCATTTTCTAATGTTTATGGTGTTGAACATTTTGGTGACATGATGTATTTGCTTAGCACTCATTTATTTTATTTATCTGTTTGTGCAAAATGCATGTGTTACCTGAAAAGTAGTTGATCAGGAGTCTCTCTATCTTAATTAAAATCATCCATATATTTGAATTATATTTTTTTCATCCTGCACTTCTACAGTTTTGCAAGATAACTATTATGTTTCTTATCAGGTACTGCAAAAGTATTCTGTCTTTCATAAATCGCTGCTGAATCTGTGTTGATAGTAACCATCCCATTCAGTTTTAAGCTCTAGCCACTGCAAAGAACAGGCTCTCGATAAGTGTTTAATAAATATCTTCTGTTGAAGAGTCACACAGGGAAGCAGATCACAGGTATACTCAAATGAAATTGGCAACTTTGAACAATACCATGAGACAAGAACATTTGGGGAACAAATAAATAACACATCTTGGTGAATTCATAGCAGGAGGAAGCTACTCATTAGGAGCTTTTGAAAGAGAACACTTGCCTCTTAGATTTTTAACGAAATAGTTCTTTGCAGTGGCAGATATTAACGGCTGCTACATGTGGACACACAATTGGAGAGTAAGAGAAAGTAGGTGAGGCCCTATGATGCATGTCCACTTTAATAGGAATGTAAGAACAAAAAGAAGAACTGAAAAGACTGGCTTATGTCAAAGGAGAGCTGAGTTTCCTCCAAAAATTTTGATCATGATGTTGGGTAATAAGGAGACAATAAAATATTTTGGAGTCACAAATATCATAATTATCTCTTAAAGTTCAAACATATGATTATACATTAAATTGTATCTTTATTATCTATATTATAATAAAATCATAAAAATTCATATCAGAAAATAATTTCATTTCATAGTATTATTTTTTTGCAGCATGTACATGTGATTATTCAGATCCACATCTAGTTTGTTCATTATTTCATATAATTTTATCTTATAGCTGTTTATTCTGTTTCTGTTGCTGTTATAAACCTTGGTAGTGAGCATTTATATAAAACTCCTTTGGAATAGTAATGATACATATTAGCAATACTTTGAAGCCTGTAATGTGGATGACATATTCATGTCTACTTAAAAAATCCATAACCCAATTTTAACTAGCAAATATTGGCCTACAAAATTTCAGAATATTTGTATTACTAAATAGATGAAATTAAAAGCATTAAGAGTACAGATTGTGGCCGGGCGGTGGTGGCGCACGCCTTTAATCCCAGCACTCAGGAGGCAGAGGCAGGCGGATCTCTGTGAGTTCGAGACCAGCCTAGTCTACAGAGCTAGTTCCAGGACAGGCTCCAAAGCCACAGAGAAACCCTGTCTCGAAAAACAAAAACAAACAAACAAAAAAAAAGTACAGATTGTTTGGATTTTGTTTTATTCTTATGATTTGATCAGAGCTTAGGCTAAGTATAGGTAAGTGCTTATCTCTGACCATGTTGTTCATATTTGTGTTGCTGATCCTATTATACCTAGGTGTTCTTCTGACATAAGCACCAGATGCAAATCACAGGCCTTTAATTTTATGGCCATCTCCCTGAATGGTAGTCACTATCATTTCTAAACTCTGATAGTAAAGTTTCAAAGGCTGTTGATAATCACATCAAATTTGTCTATGGCTAGGGCCCTAAGGGGTTATAATTAGACATTTGGTCTCTCAGGTGTGGAGTCAGCCTTTTTCATTAAGAGTGAAGGCAATCTACAATCTAGAAAATAATTTCCAGAGTTTGCTGCATGAAAATGTATGCTCATGAATCTCAGCAATCTTTTAGCCATTGTGAATGCATATATATTCCTCATCTAAAAATTCTTCTCGTAGTCAAGTCTAATCTTTAAAAAAGTAAAACAAAAACACAAAGAGCTGATAGGAAGGAAATTCCTGATTTTAAGAGCATAACATTCTTATTTTGGCACATAGAAGAACAAAGGCAGCAACTTCCATGTCAAGGAAGCAGAAGGAAAAGAAAATGCTCACAGACTATTGTGTCTATCCAGCTCCAAAAGTAAGATACAAGCTACATGTACAGGAATTTAGCTCAAAGGCACAGCTACTATCCTAGGGTTGAGGAGCACCCGACTGGCCTCCAGCATTTCATTTTCATGTTCATTTTCCTTCTTGTCCTTTTCAATGAGCCCTCACCGAACATGAAATCTACATGTATTCCCACTCTATACTTCTCCATATCTAGGGATGTGAACAAATGAATTTTTGTTGTTTATAAAGTAGCCATTTTCAAGTGTTTTTATTAAAACCACACATATAGACTACAACAAAAACACTATCTTACCCTCATTAAAATTGTCAATCTAAGATAATTTTGTAATGTATACAATATGTACATATTATATATATTATACACATAATATGCACTATACACATATGCTATACCTATTACAAAATAGTCTTTTATTGGACATATATGTCCATATTATTATATCTGTTATCTGCATATATACTTATATGGCCATGCATATAATTTTTGCATAAGTACACATGTGTATAAATTATATACATATATGCATATTTGTGTGTATGTATAATGTGTAAATACTAAAATTTATTTTTATGGTGTGTCTTTGTATTATTCCCTTCATCTGAGTCTGTGGTTAGAAGCACCCTTCTTTCTGCTAGATACCACAAAATTAGACATTTTTACTACTTTCAAGATTTTTAAAAAGAAGGATCACAGTAACAACAGAGTAGTATATTAATTCCAAGAAAAGTAACATATTTTTATATTTTGAAGGATTTTATGCCTTAAAGAATATTTACCATTCAAACACAATTTTGCTAATACTTTTATCAAACTAGTCCAACTCTGTCAAATACCAGACACCTAATGGAAAGCCATGTTCCTGACTGGGAGTTTACTCTAGTTGAAATTCTTATAAGGATTCCTATTACAGAAAGACACAGGCTACATTTCACCTGACAAGGATTTTCTTTTTAAGTATACATATGCAAAGCCAAAGCTGTTACTAGCTTGTAACACAGAGTCCCCTGGGTACATTCACAGCTTGGCATTTTTCAGTGTCTGTTGCATTTGATCTGAGAGAGCAAAAAATCTAAGCCATGGCCCAAAGACTGCCTAGACAAGCAGGCTTAGGACTATTGTTTGCAACTCGTAGAGATTGTGAAATAGAGCAAACGTATTTTTAACTTCCAGCACCTTCCACCAGGCTGAGTTATAGCTCAAAGTGGTCAAGGCAGGGATATTGAAGGAGGGCCACATTTAGATTCGGAAAGGACTGAGTTTGGAACCAAGTCCCATCATTGTCTGTCATTGTATGGTGCACTTTCATTGGAGTGGTGATACTACTGGTGTGGTTAATGGAAATAATGGCTAGGGTGACGTTTCTGGGATTACTAAAATGCCCACTAACACTTGACACTATTTGTGATTAAGCAAAACACATTTAATACAGATACACAGGAAAAAATTCTCAATCAAAGGGGGAAACATACTTCAAACGTATAGGGCATGTTGGGACAGGTCTAAAACATTTATGTATATTAACTTGACCATATATCTGTAAGTAGCCTCATGAGGTTATGTGTCTTTCTTGAGGTAGCAAAGCCAGTACTCAGTGTAACTAAAAAGATCTCGACAGTCAGGGATGGAGACAGTGGCAGTTGTGTACATATGCTACTCTATCCTCTGTTCTTTTCTGAAATAGTCAACAGCATTTATTAGAAGAAATGTGGCCTCAGGTAATATCACTGTAACAAAGAGGTATGATTTTTGCATTAATGAATTTCAAGTTTAGAGAAAAGAAGACAAAAATTGAAATAATAATTTTAGGTCATATGTGGTTAATGGATCCATTGATGCAGTACGGTCTCCAGATGTTTTCAAGATTATAGAACTGGGATCATAAGATGAATCTGGAAAGATTATCTCAGCAGAAAGATGCTCATCATTGCCTAGCACACGTTCACATTTGTCTTTCTGATCATCCGTCCATATATCCACTTATCCACTCGTCTATCTATCTATTCATTCTTTTTTCCATCATGTATCTAAGTGTTCTGATAGTTATTAAAGTACCACACAGCATTGTAAAGGTAGGCAGACCTAAGTTACAGTTCTAGTTTTATCACTGTAGTAATTGAGTGGACTTGAGCTTATAGGATGTCCTGGCTGAGTGTTGTAAATCATAATTACTCAGACTAAACTGGCATGGTGTAGGAAGATTTCTAAGCACAAGCACAATATTGGACCCCAAACAAACACCCCAAAAATGACAGTTGTCAGTATTACTATTAATGCTTTTAAGAGCCAGGCAGTGAGTTACACATATGTTTAAAGTTACACAGAAGAAAAGAGAGGTTTTTTATTTTTTTCTTTTTTTGCCCTACAGAAGATTCCATTGGCTTGGGAAGTACATGTGCCAAGTCAACCAAATGCTGTGAATTGGGAATATATAAGCACTAAAACATTAATTTGTAGAAATTTCTAAGGTGACAGAGACTGATGAGAATTTAGGCCACAAACTCTTTTCCTGTCTAATTTTTGTTGTGATCATAAATATCAAGAACTGTTATACCTTCCATTGTTAGATCAGAAAAGTGAGACTTAGGAATTGGAGGCACTCTATATATTCATGCTTATACTTGCAGAATAGTGCTGTCCTGAGCTTACACTGGTGAAGAGATGAAAGAGCATCCTTGGTATGTAAGGAACAGGGTAGGGAAGTGGAGTGAGTTTAAAAGGTTTGAAACACAAATAAAGACAGAGAGCAATGCAAAAGAGAAAAGAAGATAATTGTGTTATAAAATCCTGAGCTGGTGTACGGGTATGGATCCTATTCATACGCATGGTTGACTATGAAGCATGTGCCTCTCTGTTGATGCTAGGATAGTAATGGAGTGGCCAATGCCAAATAGTGTAAAGTCAGAAATTGAGTTAGAACTTTACAGGAAACCCCCCCCCCCAAAAAGGATGTTCTGTGCCACATGTGCCTGTCTGGACTTTGTATTTTTGGAAATAGTGGTAATAAAAGAAGTTTGGATATATAAGTAATTTTTTTCCATTGAGCTTCAATAGGAAGGTGAGCCCTCTGGACTTCGAGGCATTTATAGGATTTGGGTCAATGAAAAGTAAAGGAGAGAGGGAAGAATCTAAACTAAAAGACCAACAGTATTCATAACATAGGGGCCTCAGCTAGTATGTAGGGAGCCAGAGAGGATGACTGTGGGAAGTGTGGAAAAATGAAAGTCTATCCCTTCTAAAACACTCCAGAAGCAATTCTCTTACCGGGTCCTTACTCCACACACTGTCTCTGTGACCTTGGTCTCAGTAACGACATTCTTTCCTATGTAGACATTGTAAGTAGATATTGTAATAGCTTGTGTTTCATATACAGAACTAAATTGAAAATTGGGATAAGGTCACCATGTATACTGACACACAGTAAATTCTCATTATATGGTGGCTGTTGTTTTAGGTAGCCTCAAGGGAACTGACAGGGAATATGAAAAGAGGGTCTCAGGCTTGTGAAATATAGTGGACAGAAATGTGATAGGAAATTCCATCATTTCAGGAGGTTGGATGCATTCTAGAAATACAAGTCTTGATCCTTACCGTAGAAATTCATTATTTTATGTGCCAAAGTTTGTAAGGAGATTCATCTAGTATAATACTTGATATTATACAAAATCACAATAACTCCTAAAGCTGATAACTGGGATGTGTGCATTCTAAAAATGGGAAAAAAATATGATTTATTCTCTAAATTTAGAAAACCGTCTTTGAGATGAACATGACGTTAATCTTCATACTGCTGACATGTTTTTATATTTTAATGTCAGTAGTGGCTAGGCAAAAAAAAAAAAAACCTACCAAGACTTTCATAAGATTGCTTGATGTGTCTGAGAGATAGCTTATATTCTGAGTGTGGTTGCTGCATTTACAGGGGACCCTGGCTTATTTTCTGGAACTCATATGGGGAGATCACAACCTTTAACTCTGGTTACAGGGACTCTGAAATCTCCTGGATTCTACAGAAACCTGCACACAGACAAGGAGGCACACGTATGTGTTCACATGTGTACACACACAAACACAAAAATAAAACTTTTTTTTTAAAGGAATGTTCAATTTATTCTCATTATTTTTTTTTTTCTGCAAAGGGGATTCAGAGAATGGAGCAACCATCCTCACTCGGAGGAACTCAGAAGAAAGAAAGCATTATATTCTAAAAAGCATGTTTATATTTCCAGAAACCTAAAATATAAATAGAATTGTACTTCGCCTTTCACAAAATTAGACAGTTATTTCCTTGTTGCTTTATTTATCTTAAATTCCTTTTCTTTGAAGTTTTTGTGTGCTCATTTAATCAAACAGTAGAGAGTTCTTTCTTCAAGTTTTCCAGCTCAATAGTTATAAACCTATTTTCCTCTGAAAATCAGCTACAGTTATCATGGAGTTTGGCTTTATGCATTAAAGATCACAGCAAGCATGTTTTAAAAAAGTAATCATAACTTCTAGTCTATTTGAAGCAACACTGCTAAAGTCTTCAAAAAAGAAATGAAAGTAGAGGCTTATGTGATTTTTATGATAGCACTTTTTACCCTCAACATTTGGACATTTTGTCCTGAGAGTGTTAAAATATATCTAGAAAATTCACAAAATGTCATTATTTATTCAAAATAACTATTGATGATATAAATAAAAATTGCATCAGTCTTTCACACAAACATGTATATACCAATACCACACAGTCTTCTTGATCAGTTCTTAAATTACTAGACATCCAAGGTGAGAATATAGGTCGGTTGGTAGAGCACCAGCGTAGCACCCAGGAATCTCCCAGTCCAGTGCCCCATACATGACGGATTTATGAGAAAAAAACTGCAACAGAGATGGTTAGAGCGTGCAGGGCCGGTCACTAGTATAAACTGGCATGACAGTTAATAATGGGATAGCTGAATTTAAAAAAAAAATCAATGATTTCAGGTATGGGTAACTTATATAGTATATAAAAGGTGCTTCAAAAGATTGATTTTAGCCAGTCGTGGTGGCTTTATTTACAAGTACTGGACTTTCTATACAAGTACTGGAAGGCAGAGATGGGTGGATCTCTAGCATTTGAGGCCAGACTGGCCCGCATTTAAAGGTAGCAGGGTTACATAGTCAGATTTTTATCTCAAACAAAGAGTTATTTTAGAAATGATAGTAAGTGCTGTTTCAAATCATGGGTACTTTAGCATTGTAATGAAAAGAAATAAATATATTGTATATAAAAGGACGGATCAGGTTAATTTAATGTTTAATTTTCACTACCAGTGAAACCAGGGAGCTTCTTTGAAAGCCTCAGAAGTGCTAACTTCGGCTATCTTGAAGATGGAACCAAATCTGGTGAGAGGCCAGGAAAGAGGGCAAGAGCTACAGGAGCATCCCCCTTAGGTGTGCTGAATACGGCTGAGGAAACAATCCTTGAGAATTAGATATGCTGAGAAGACTCCCTTCTTTCCCTTTGTGAATAAGGTACAAACTCTATCCTCAAACACGCTTATCTTCACATTGTGTGGGACTTCAATGACAGGAGAAACACAGTTTATTTCACATTATTCTTGCTAAATAATGTTAAACAACATTGACACAAATTAAGCAGCACAGAATCAGAGGTAATGAGGGAACAAACATCACTTACTAATTTGTTAATTTGTCCTTGTTAATTTAAGGACTGTGCATTAACTTCACGCCGATTTAAGTTCCCCAACAGCTTGCCAATGGGTCACTCAAGCATTCAAAAGCAGCAGTTCCTGGAAGTGTGTTAGTCATAAGGTCCACAGAATGGGGCTTTTTATGGTTATCATTTTCCTTTACATTCTGCCCACCGCTGAGTCATACACCCTTGATACGTGTGTGCTAAATCATGTCTCTTGAAGCAGAGTCCCTCTGGATCAGAATTAAAGCAAGAGTCTTGAAGTCAAGTGTTGCATGGAGAGCAGGGGCCCTTTGTTTGTCTCAGCCTTCTGGCTATCTTACACCCAAAATAATCACACAGAACCAGTATTCATTTAAACACTCTCTGGCTCATTAGCTATAACTTCTTATTGGCTAATTCTTACATCTTAATTTAACCCATTTCTGCTAATCTGTGTATTACCACGTGACTGTGGCTTACTAGCAAGATTCTAACTAGCGTCCATCTCAGACAGGAGATCCATGGCTTGCCACTCTGCCCTTCTTCCCAGCATTCAGTTCTGTCTACTCTGCCTACCTAAGCTCTGTCTCATCAACTAGGCCAAGGCAGTTTCTGTATTCATCCCTTCTGAACAAGGGAGGCCTATATTTACTTTGGATTACTGTCTTATTCTGTGAGTAATAGTTCTTATTTTAAAAACCAAAAGAACTGCAGCACATTAGAAAGATAACAAGGGAAGGGCATGTAAAATGTTTAAATGTAAGAATTGTCCATTTGGACTGTGACGGAAAAAGCATGGGATA
>NW_004949103.1:13951310-13974503 GCF_000317375.1 Microtus ochrogaster
AAAAAGAATTGTCCATTTTATCAGAAGATTAAGACCCAGGCTACCCTTGCGTGTTTCATAGCATGTATGCAGTGTGGAGAAGTACCACAAAGGTAGCTGCCATAACAGAGTACCCTAGAGATAATAATTCCCAAAACAAACATATGAGTAAATACACTGGATAGAAAGTAGAGAACCTCCCACCAAAAAAAGTCTAACTCTCTGGTTTCTAGGCATTACTAAGGGGTATGGTAAACCTAATGAATATTTCTTAGTTTTCAATAAAATAAGAGCAAAGAGATGCCTTTGATTAAATTATTATAACACTAATAGGCAGTTAGTACAACAGACTGACTAAATAAATAAATGTATCAGGTTATTGCATCCACAGTGGAAGTTAATCTAAGAACCACTGCTTATTATTAGAATACCAAGCTCAAGTGCTTTATAATCTAATGAAGCTCATTTTCAAAATGTGAATGATTTTATGTTCTATATTTTCTCTTGGAAAAGATTTTCATTAGAAGTGCTTGAATCCTTACATGAGTTTCCCCTGAACATGCATGGCTGGCTGAATTTTGTCTGACACCTCACAGAACTTGCTCAGATAAATTTTCCATTACTAAATAAATTACATCTGTTCTAATTAAAGGAATGTAGAGACTCCTACTCCGAGATAAGTGAAGTTCTCTGAGGAGTTAAAGCTTCCATGGTAACCTGCCAGGGACAGTCTAATTGATTCGTGTGGTCCCTTCTGCCACTTATTGATTCCATGCCAACAAGCCTTGAAAGCTGCCCATCATTTCACAGAGATATTTATAGAACAAGTCCAGTAGAGGCAAATAGATAGTGATAGGCCTTACTGACACAATTACTGTATTAAAAAAATGTGAAAGAGAAAATTTCCCTTCTAGACAACCGATTATAAGCAAGGATCAAATCACTACCTGGTAAATATGTAAATGATTTTCAAGAAATAAATTGAACTATTCAAGATACATCTTTTTGTGGGAACAACTAAATAATAATAATTAGAAAGTCCTGAAAAATTAAATTCAATGTTATGGGCACCACATCATTGCTTAAAATGTAGACATCATTCTCCTTCGGTCATGTGAGTTTGCACCCAAATATATTCGACAATGTGTCATGTCCATCACATCTAAAGAAGAAATGACAAATCAAACTACAAAGACATAAAGACTCAGAGGACAACACAAAGATTAATACTATAATTATTGTCATGAGCCCTATAATTTATTTCAACTATCCTTGCACAAAGCAGGGAGGTTAGCAAAGGAAATTGACTTGGTGTCTATAAATCAGACTTCTCCATTGTATTGGCTTCTATTCCTAAAGCTCCTTTTGTTGAACTTGTCTGTAGGATCTGAAATTAAGCAGTTAGGGTTTCCCTGGAAGATGAGTTCTTGTGGTGGCGATGATGGGTGCTTTCTTCCTACACTAGATGTCATGTGCACAAAAAGGATTGCATCAAAGTTCTAATTATGCCAGCTTGTTCAGAAATCACTTTCTTTCATGTATTTCACAGATATTAAATGCCCTTCTGTTTTGCTGCTTCAGTTGGACTTAACATCCTGCTGGCTTCGAAGCCAGACTCTGGTGTGATTGTCATATCATGAGGGAAGTTGATTTTGTATTCAACACAATGGAAGGGTATTCAGTTGAGTAAGTCAAATACATTTTGCCATGAAAAACTTAAGATGTTTTAATAAGTTTACAGATTCACTTCTTGACTACAAGTTACTGCTAACTTCTTTCAATGTATTTCCTGATTAATACAGAGACTAAAATTGTAATAAATGCTTTTAATATAAATACTTCAATTTCTGAATTTTAAAAATCCTTTACTGCATTGTACAACTCTTGATGACAGTGATGAGAATCTGTTTTTGTGGGGCTATTAATAGTGGGAGCAGGGGCTATCTCTGCCTGTGTTTAGGAATTTTTTTCTCCTACTGAGTTGTATCATTCAGCTGTAACATGAGGGAATATGCCTAGTCTTATTATAGCTTAATATGCCACGTTTGATTGATATCACTGAGAGGCCTACCCTTTTCTAGAGGGAAATGAGGATTAGAATCTCGAGAAGATAGATAGGGGGAGGGCTGGAAAGAGAGGAAAGAGGGGAAACTGTGTTTGGAATATAATATATGAGAGAAGAATAAAGGGGGAAAAAACTGATATTTATTGCAAGAGGGTGGGATAGAGTTAGAGATGTATTAGCAACCGGATCTAAATTGCACAGGTTGGAATTCAAATCTTTTCCTAAGGTGCTCTGTGGCTTACTGTCGTTGTTCTTACTTGGTTCTCAAATAATTAGTCTGATTAATCTTCCCATGTTAAAATATCACTAAGTATTAAGAACATAATAAAGTAGTGTTCTCAATTGATGCAGGCCATTTAAAACAGTTTTTAGATAACTTTTGACAAATGCCATATGTATGTTATAAGTAATTAAAGACATTCGGAATTTGCTATTGCTGAAAGTTTTACTTGCTTTTAAATACAGGTTCAGTATTTTAAACTGATCTCCCAGGTAGCTGGGATTGTGGGCATATACTACAAGGCTTGGCGAGACTCAACATTTAAGATCCAAATTTCTTTTTCTTTCTAAGTTAAAATTTAGAAAGGGATGTAGCAAACCACTTATATTACACATCTGGCTCCATAATAATTACTAAGGGCTTTATTCTCTTAAATGCAACATGGCTACATCTGAAATTATAGCTTTCCTTCTCCTTATAAATTTTATTTTTTTTCCTTTTTCCCATAGTAAAAATACTCATTAGCTCATTTTATATACTCAAAATTCATTTAAAACCCATTCATACTCATTTTTCTATGTGCAAATATATATTGCTTCAAGAATATCTCTGTTTATGCAAATACTCTTACAGAACATTACTAGTGTGAGTCTTAATTTTGGTGTCTTACAATGTTTTTGAGGTTTCTATAATTTTCCAATTTGTCCATGTATTTCATTCTTCTTATTGGATAATATTCTTATTCTATGGGTTGTGTAAACATTAGACTAGCATTGGTTCTACATTCAAGAAATTCACAGGGGGCTGGAGAGATGGCTCAGAGGTTAAGAGCATTGCCTACTCTTCCAAAGGTCCTGAGTTCAATTCCCAGCAACCACATGGTGGCTCACAACCATCTGTAATGAGGTCTGCTGTCCTCTTCTGGCCTGCAGGCATACACACAGACAGAACATTGTATACATAATTAATAAATAAATATTTTAAAAAAATGAAATTCACAGTTCAGCTACCACCATAGACACACCGTAAAACAAATGACATTGTGACTTTTACCTGCACTGATGGACAACTCCTCTCATTCTCTATCCCCTTTCTTTTCAGCCTGCCTCACACATGCACACGCTGCCACAAAGCATGGCATTTTTTAGTCATGTGGTTGGAGTTATTTTTCAAAAGTTTAAATAAGAATGTAAAACCCACTGCATATCCTCAAGGAGTGTTGTGCCTGTAACAACTTTCAAACAAGAAACATCTGACCTTTTCTTTTAAGCAGGGAATTTCTCTAGGTCAAATACATGCAACTGCAATTTTTTCCCTTCTACATCACGTCCTCATGTCCTTACATGAAGTTATAATCAACACTAGCACATGGGACTGTTTCTGTATTACTATTTATCTTAATTCTATGTCCCATCCAGAAAACTTATCTTGGGTGTTTATGCAAAAATTTGGAAGCAACTGTTTGGCATTGCATCTGCTCATATATTTATGTATTTCCCATTTTATCTAAAGTTGGTGGTGGATATGACTATTTCCTAATTACAGATGAGTAAATTGAAGACCATCATTTTCCACTCTGCTATAAAGACTAGGAGAAAGGAGGACCTATGTTGTCAAAATGCTAGCCAAACCTCAGCACATTTCACCTCCTCAGAAGCCTGCTACACCAAATTTGGGGGCTACAAACAATGATTCACAAACCATCGTTAAGTAGCGCCTTAAGGTTATTCTGTGTCAATATTCCTGGATTTTATTTAGCCTAGAGAACTTCCCATGTGGGATTCACCTCATTATGCCTTGAATATGTTTCATAGCACTGGTTAATAAAGAAGCTGCTTTGGGCTTGTGGCAGTGCAGAATAGAGCAAGGCAGGAATTCCCAGCAGAAGAAAAGAAGGTAGACTCAGGGAGACACCATGAAGCAATGAAGGAGACAGATGCCAGAAGGAAACTTACCGGTAGGGCACAGCCACATGACAATACACAGATTCATCGACATTGGTTAATTTAAGATGTAAGAGTTACTTAATAAGAAAGCTAAGCTATTGACCAAGCAGTGTTATTATTAATATAGTTCCTGTGTGATTATTTCAGGTCTGGGTGGCTGGGAAATGAATAAACAGGCTCTGCCTACAAAACAGCAGCAACGTGGGCCAGCTCCATTCACATAAACCTGAGAGCTTGAAAAGTGATTCTACACACACACACACACACACACACACACACACACACACACAATCAGCTTCTTAGCACAGCGTCTTGGTAGCCCCCCCCCTTTTTGATTTTTTGATGGGCTCTATTTGCTGGCTGTGAGCAGGGGCACTGCAGTTCCTTTGACAGAGGGGAGAGGCAGAGAGGGGAGCAGAGAAAAATGTATAACCCAATAAAATCAATTAAAAAAAGAGAGATCTTTCTGACTCAGCACTGGCAGTGAAGGCTGTGAGGTTTCTTTAGGGGAGAGTTTCCTCGTTCCTGCTAGTAGCATGAACAGCTCTGGTTCTTTTAGGAGACTGAGCACTTAAATGGGGTCTGTTAACAGCATGCTACAAATTGCTTAATGGTGGCGTAAACATGCTGCGATCCTGGAGCTGGGCTGGTGTGCAAGGCTCTCAGAGACATTGAACATGCCTCTGCCATGTTGGACTGGGTGGAGCAAACAGGCAGGGCTATGGAATTGGTCTTAGCCATGCCCACTTAAAATTAAAAAAAAAGAGTGTTCTTTGTCAGAAAATAATTACAGAAATGTACACAATAAAGACAAATTCAGATAACAAAAAAAGACCTCTAAATTTCATATTGTTGGAAAATAAATGTATGTAGGCTTTAAAGTCATCAGAAAAATGCAAATCAAAACAACTCTGTGATTCCTAAGATATTGGTCAAGCAATGTTGTAATGAATATAGTTTTTGTGTGATTATTTGGGGTCTGAGAAACATGAAATTAACAAGCAGTCTCTGTCTACAAACTTCAAATTGTATATGGTTTGTTAAGATACTATCCTTTGACTTTAGATTGTGTGTGTATAAAGAGAACATGAGCCTGAGTGAATGTGGAAATTACTTCTAATTTATGGGATTTTTGATGGCTATTTTAAGACTTAAATTTCAAACAATGAATCAATGAAATGATAGGAAACATCAAGCATCTCACTATGTAGAAAGAAAATTAGACATTTTGAACTTGAATCCATAATTACATGTTTAGCCGTAGATAAGTTCTTATCTGCCACTCAATTAGACAGACCAACATCAATCAGATATAATCTCTAAGACTCATTTTGTTTCACAATCTCCAATCTTTTCCCAGTACTCACACATAAGCCTTGATTCCATCTGTATAATTCATACACACACACACACACACACACATTGTCTTTCCAAGAGACCTATTGGTTTCTATAGCACAGAAAGACACTTAATCAGCTTACTCAGAGGTCACTGCACTCAGTTTACCTTTGCTTAGTCTAAGACACTAGCCTCATGTGTTTTAATTAATAATTTTTTTATTAACTGTTGCATGGAGAATGGGGAGCTTTGTTTGGGCCCCCAAAACCTGGAATAATCACACAGAAACTGTATTCATTTAAACACTGCCTGGCCCATTAACTCTAACTTCTTATTGGCTAATTCTTACATCTTAATTTAACCTATTTCTATTAATCTGTGTATTGCCACGTGACTGTGGCTTACTGGCAAGGTTCTAACCAGCATCGGTCTCAGGCAGGAAATCCATGGCGTCTGCCACTCTGCCCTTCTTCCCAGCATTCAGTTCTGTCTTCACCTACCTAAGTTCTACCCTATCAGGCCCAAAGAAATTTCTTTATTCATTAACCAATGAAAGCAAGACATGAACAGAAGAACCTCCTAAACCCTTTTCCCTTTTCTGTTTAAACACAAAGGAAGGCTTTAACTTTAACATAGTAAAATTACATATAACAAACAGTTATCAAGCAAGAAATAGAGTTACAACATTTTTATCTACTTTATCTTTTATCATAACTAAGGAAAACTATAACTATAAATTCTTCAACTCCTTCAAAGATTCAAGAAGGATATAATATTACCTAAGTAAACAGGAAGTGCATTGTAAGCAACTTCCAAATCTCTAGAATTGACAGAGACATTTTGCTTCCTGGACAGTCACCCAAAGTTCTTTTGTGCTGTTGGGGCATGCATATTTAACCTACTGGCCCATAGTATCCAGAAGACTTTTCAATGAAGCAGGAAATTTCAAAAACAGTTCAGTCACTTTCTTCTGTGTCCTGCCAAATGTCTCACAGACTCTTTCGCTATTAAAAGGGTCAAAGCTCCTGTTTACTATCGGTGAGAGGCTACTCACTGTATCCAAGATCTACAATGTCAGTATCTCCAGAATTTAGCAATTTTTTTAAATGAACAGCAAAGATATGTTCCCACCTTCATTAATAACAACACTTCAGAGTATCAGAAGGTGTAAGATACCATTTTACAAAGTTATTTCATTGTTACTGTTGAAACCTTAGCAGTAATCATAAATCTCTTTTTTCCCCTGTGTTTTAACAAAGCTCCAACCTTACAGAAAGTAATAGAAGGAAAAGCTTTTGCTTTATCTTTAAAAACTTCTGTCATTTCCTAGAAAGAGGGCAACATACAGTGGGTGGTTTTTACACAACTGAAGACTGATAATAGATTTATAATCATGGGAAATGATGCCTGCTATTTGGGGGTCATATCCATTATTCATATGCAACCATACTCCACAGTAACACTTTGTGCTCAGGTTTTATACTTCTTGAGATTGTTGGCAGATTCATGAAACTATGGAAGATAGTTTGTACTTTTACTACACAAAATTCTTAAAGGTATATTCGGTGTCAAACTGAAATCATTGGAGCTGAGAATTTAATTCCATTAATCTTGGATTTTGTTTTTAAAGTCTGATCTACAGGACAAGGAAGGTGTCATATGCTATACAACTCCTCCACTACTGTTGAGGACTAATTCGGGTGAATTACAATTTTAATGCATCATAATTTATTTATTCTTAGCATTAAAATTCAGCTTGGACTTCATGGCATTCAAGTATCACATATTTATAACCATGTGATTAGCTTCACTGCCCTGGAATTGAAAGCTTATGGTTTCAATATTCTACTCATTTTTTGTAAATACTATGAGTAAATTATGTCTGTGACTCTCAGCTTTGTTATCTGATGTCAGCTATTCTTTGAAAACTAACTGAAAGTTAAATAGTGAGGTAAGTTCTGAGCATGCAGTACTGAGCATAACATAAACTCGGTAAGTCTTATCTTGTGCCAGAAGTCTAAAATGACTATTTGTGTCAGTTAAGCACATACATACATAGGAGAATCATTCAGAACACTGATATTCATTGTGAATATAGAAATGCCAAGCATCAAGGAACACTCATCAAATGGAACCTATATACCCATGTTAGAAAAGGGGGGAATTTCAATAGTAAGCCCAGAGGAATACTAAATATTATAAAGTTCTGATTGAGAAAACAAAACACTCTGAATTCTTCAATTCTGGGAATTTTTAAAGAAAAAAAAAATTCCAGCGAGCTTCTTGTGTTGGTGTTTTAGGCCATGAGCCTAGTGATGAGATTTCAGGACACATTGAAGAATGTGACTTTGATTCTGAGAACACTGACAACTGTTGATGGATTTTTAAAGGAGCAGCAATGTTACCAGGAGTAAGTTAAAAAGAATGACTCAACTGAAAATTAAGTCACACTGTAGCTTGTAAGGACAACTGAAAAGAATTGGTAGTATGACTGAGGGTCATATAAGTCCATTCAAAACAAAGAGTATGGGCATTATATTTCCAGAAGAATTAATGACAGAATTCTTGGGGTCTACATTTAAATAAGAGATTATTTCATTCAATTATTCAGAGTATACATTAGTGCTCAAGCTTTTGAATTGTACATGAAATATGGCATTTAAAACATCCCTAATAAGACATCTACAGAAAATCTTGACACGTTATCATAAATAAGCCTATTGTAACTTGCTTATTTCATTTATTGAAAAGTAATCAAAAGCTATGGCTCAAATTCTGATCATCCAGTAGTCAAAGACTTAGAGTTATAAGCAAGAAGAACATTACCATATACTATTTAATATAGTTTTTGCTTAAAGTTAAAAGTAAAGTAAATCACTAGGTATTTATTGAATGCTTACAATGTTTTAGATATTGTGTATAAGACTGATCTTTACTATCTGATTTGTGTCTCTCAAATCCTATAAATCCAACACATGCATTTGTAAACTCAATTATTTGGAAGGTTGAGGCAAAAGGATCAGCTAAGACCGTGAGTCAGAGGATAGCCTGGTCAACATACAAGAGCCTGTCTGGTCTGTAAACAAAAAGTCTCTTTCTGTATTTGGACTGGTACTAGCCTCAGTAATAGATAATAGACTTGACATTTGAATCTATGGATAAAAGACTGTAAATTCAAACCCCCAACATAAATAATCATAATAATCAACAGCATTAGTTCATATGTTAAGAACTTGCTATCCAATGTTTCAGAATATGCCAATATATAAAGATAAAGTATTTAACAATGTGATTATATAAGAATGAGGCCATATCATTGACCCCAATTCAATATGCTTTGCACTTCATAAGAAGAGGAAACTAGGCTATTCAGAGATAGTAATGATGTTTACACAACAAGAAAGTCTTTACACAACAATGTTTACACAACAATGAAGACCTTGTGACAAGCTTGGCACCTACAAGTGAAGTAGGCAAGTCTCAGAGTAAAGGAAACATGAAACATCTTCACTTTAAGTTTTAAATTTCAGAACTGTAAAAAAATTAAAACACATCTTATGGCACCTAATCTGCAGTACTTTGTTATAGCAGCTGTTAGCAAAGGGACACATTTGCAAGTTTGTATGTCTTTCTTCAAGCACTTAGTTATTTAATAGATACAGAGCGAAGCAATGGCTCAGAGCAGAAAATGTAAACTCTACTGGTAAATAACAAGAGGCTATGAAGTAGGTAACCAGAATGATACGTTGGTTGGTTGGTTGGTTTAATGCAAAAAGAGAGTAGCAAAAATAAATTAGAGAAGGTAGGAATAGAGAATATGCAGGAATGCCTCACACAAGGGACAGAAAGTGAAGAAAGAAAGACCTGGATCCTTGGCAAGGAGGAGTCAGTCATACTTTTATAGGCTTCTTGAGTACAATGTTATTAAAACAAGCTCAGGTAACACTAGACTGAATACAAATACATAATCATTGTATTCCAGTTGTGATTCCCACTACCCTCTCTCAATTATCATAGCCAGAAAATTGTTTTAATAACTGACATCAGCTTGTATCACTGGGATCTTAAGATCCTTCGCTGTTTACCCTATGAGTATCAGTTGGGTAAATTAATCTATAAATAAACACAAAAATTAATAAGTAAGGCTTTTACTGAAAACGTTTATGTGATCTAATCTATATGACTACTTCTCACAGCTATTTTCTTTATACTCTATCTCAACCTGCACCACCCCAACCTCAGTCACACTGATTTCTTGCTGGTCTATAGAAGGATATAAGCTCACTTGGATGGCAAGGACTTTCACTTATTTCCTTTGTGTAGACTATCCTTCTGCCAGACTTTTTTAGTATCTGTAACTTTATCTTCCAGGTTTAAGCACCACCTTCTTGTAAAGGTCTTCCCTCATTTACCTACCTAAAAGTGATGACCTCTTCTATGATACAATCTGCTAGGTAACTATAAATTTTAATTAGACCTATCCTGTATTGAACTATTCTCCCAACTCTCCTCCTTCTCTCTCTGTCTTTGTATATGTATGATATTGTACATGTGTGAGTGTAGTGTGTATGTGTATAGAAGTGCATAGATGGCCATGTGTGTACATGTGCATTCCAGAGGAGGTGTCCAAGTGTCTTCCCTTTATTCTTTAGAGATAGGACCTCGCATTGGACCTAGACATCCTTGCTTCTTATTGGATGTAGAGACCCTTGTCTCTCATTGGACCTAAAGATATTTATTTCTCATTGGACCTAGAGATCCTTGTTTCTCATTGGACCTAGAGATCCTTGTTTTTCATTGGACCTAGAGATCCTTGTTTTTTAAATAGGCTGGCTAGAGACAACCAGCCCCAGTGATCTTGGCTCTGCCTTCCACCTTCCTCCATCCCAGTGTTGAGGTTACTGATATTTGAGACTATATCTGGCATTTTATGTACATTCTGGACATAGGAACTTAAATCCTTGTGCTTGTTTAGTAAGCAGTCTTAGCCACTGAACTTTCTACCAAACCTAATATTTCTTTTTTAAAATTGCATACTTTTATTTTTAATTAAAATATAATTGCATAATTTTCTTACTTGCCTATCCCATGCATTGCCTTCCCATATTGATTTTTCTCAAATATTTGTTCCTTTAATTGTTCTTACTAATGTATTATTTTTTTCTCAGTTATTTCCCCTCATTAGTTCTCTTTTCTTTTGAGCTGTAGTTTTAACTTCTCATCAGTATATGCCTCACCTGTTTGTTGACTATTTCCCAAATATGGTGACTATCACAGTATATATACTATCTAGATTCACAATTGGTCATAGTGTTTTATAATCTACATGGCTGGGGCTGTAAATTCATTCTCCACCTTTGTACTACAAGACAATGAATAGTATCAATGGTATTATGAAACACGTACCAAAAATGGGGGGGGGGGTTAAATCTGTATTTCAAGGAAAGTAGATGAACCACACTATGGAGTAAAATATTGTGTCATATGTGTGAAAAACTGAACAAGATTTACTGGGAGTTTACAAATCTAAAGGTCAGAACTGATCCAGAGGACATGCCAACTGGCATTGCCAACCGACGGTGAACAAGACACTTAACTGTCGAAAGTGTCTAGTGAATTGTGGATAACAATATTGGAAAGGTCTTCAGCCTCACAGAGATAGTCTGAGAAGTCAATAGCATTTCCATTTTCAGTAACTGAGTTCCCTTGGGACAAGGTTGGGAGGAGAGATGAAGGCAGCCAAATATCATTAACTCTATATATTTGCAACAAAATTTGCAGCTATATATTTACACTGACTTGCTGAGTTATGCTTGGCAGTAGGAGAAGTACTTTGTCTGCTCCAGAATGATGGATCCCCTGCTGTGTCTTCTATGCTTAATGAAGTCTGGGTTCCTGGAACTTCATCAATAGACACTGTAGTGTTGAAGACAGTACCAGAAGTGATGGATTGTGTAGAATGGTACTGTACCAGAATGCTAAAGGTACAACTACTCCTATAGGTAGTGAAGCCAAATGTTAGTCACAAATTCAAGACACAGATTCACTTATTTCACTGTTTTTAACCTAAAATCTTTTAGTTGGCATACATAATAGATTTCAGTATGACACCTTCACACATTTATTTTACGTAGTTGGCTCTCATTTTCCCATAGTTTTACTTGCTCCATCTTTCCTCTCTTGCTGCTATCCCTTCCCCAAATAGTCATAGATTCTGCACACGAGGAAAGCTATTCAATAGTTTTCTTATAAGTTTTGTTTACCTTATAAACATTATGGTCAATACTTCCAGCCATTTTTACTCAAATGTCATAACTTCATTATTCCTAGCTAAATACAACTTACAGTGACTGTATCTATCACTTTTCCCTTACTAGTCTCTCTGCTGCTATTTACCTAGGCTGATCAAGTATAGTACATTGCCACAATAACCTTATATGGGTGTATAGTTGTAAATTCTAAAGGGGGCAGGGTACTGACTATCACTGTCTGGTTCAGGGATTCATGACTGAACTCTGTCCAAGCGTTTGTGGGAGAAAGGGCTATGGTATCTTTTGCCAGGGACAAAAGAAAGCCTCCAGCAGGAGGACAATAGGAATGCTGCAAAGGATCCTCCATATAGCATCTGAGGATCCTAAAAGGGACCTGGCCATTCAAGAAGTAAGCATCAAGAGGAAAATTACCTTTGTTCCATTTATTTGTTTGTTTGTTTTACAATCCAGCCCCAGCTTTTGTTCCCTTCTTCCCTCCCAGTTCCTTCCAATTTTCTCCTGCAATACCCCATTAAATTCCCCCATTTCTATTTAGAAAAGGACATCCCAAGGATGTCAACAATACAAGGCATATCAGGCTGCGGTAAGATGATGCACCTCTCCATGCATTAAGACTGGACAAGGCAACCCAGGATGAGGAGTAGGGACTAAAAGGCCACTAAAAGAATCAGAGACAGCCCCTGTTCCCACTGTTAGGAATCCCACAAGAGGAACAAGCTACGCGACTGTAACATATAAGCAGAGTGCCTAGGTCAGTTCCATGCGGGCTCTGTAAAATTCAGTTCAGCATCTGTGAGCCCCTGTAGTCTAGATTAGTTGGTTCTGAGGGGTTTCTGGTGGCCTCTTTGATACCTCTGGCTCCTACAGTCCTTTGTCCCCATTTTCTGCAGTTTTTCCTGAACTCTCCCTAATGTTTGTCTGTGGGCCTGTATCTTTAAACCTCATGTATTTTCATCTTTCGAGTTGAACAATACTATAACCTACACTATGCTTTTGAATAGTAAGAGGATTAAAATCTAACATATTTAGGAATGTTTTGGCCACATATATACTCCATTAGGTTTATGTTTCATTGCCATTTTTCTCATCATTGTTGTCACCAAGTTAGTCCTGGATTATTGCTATGAATTTTACAGAGCAAAATCATATGAGGTACATGTCTGAAACTGTCTTAGTTAGGGTTTCCTTTGCTACAATGGAACACCTTGACCAAAATGCAAATTAGTGAGGAAAAGGTTTGTTTGGTTTCCACTTCCACATTGCTGTTCATTACCAAGAGAAGTCAGGACAGGAACTGAAACAGCCAGGAACATGGAGGCAGAAGCTGATGCAGAGGCTATAGAAGGATGCTGCTTACTGGCTTGCTCTCCACGGCCTGATAATTTTGCTTTATTATAGAAACCAGAATCACAAACCTTGGGATGATACCACAATTGGCTGGGCCCTTCCCCATCAATCACTAATTAAGAAAATGTCTTTCTTACAACTGAATCTTATTGAGGTATTTTCTCAGTTGAATTTCCCTTCTTTCAGAAAACTGTCTTCTAACTTGTGTCAAGTTGACATAAGACTAACAAACACAGAAACATAGAAGAGCAGACACCATAAGATTTATCTACAATATGATGGATACAGTGACATCATTTCAGGTGCCACTAAGCAACCAAGCTAGCTTCCTAATAATTTTGCTGACTAGGTCATAACTAGCTCAATAAAAGGGATTGATCATATACAACTTCGGGAACTTAATTATCTAATGCTCATCAACCAAGAAAAAATATTTCTTTCCTTTCTTTTTAATACTGTATTTTGGTCTGCAATAGATGATATAAATTTAGGAGAATGGCTTTTTAATAGCCAATATTCTGGAAGCAATAAAGAAGTTGACTATTACTTTTCAGAACCTGGCGGTTATGTAATTGCAGTTTTCATCATGTTCTTTTTCTTTTTCATTCTTAAAGTGGAATTAGAGACTCTCTGAAACAATAAAGGGAAACAGAACCACCACCATGGCAATTATTTCTTTCCAAATAAATAGGAAGGAACCTCTTCTGGTAGTGCATAAAGAAAGGACACCGTTTTCACTGTGAATCCCAAACAGGAAATATGCCTGTAACTTGAGCTACAACTCGTCTGCTGTTTGTATTCCAATCAGACATGAGGAGAATTACAAAATACCATCATAAAGGAAAAACAATTTGGAAGTGCTTTCCATATTTTTATACCTCCTAATATCACACCACATAAGTTTTCCCCTGGTGAGCTAGAGCTCAACAACAACAAAACCTCATTAATTTTCTTCTTAATTGATAAATATTTGTAAGCATTACTATTAGCCACACACTGTGTTAGGCAATGCTGAGGCTGGAGTAAAAAAGAAACATTCAAGTTACAGCCTTCATAAATCCTCCTTTTTAGAAGCTTCAACAAGAACAATTCAGTGTCTTCTATCATCTACCTTTTCGTCTCTCAGGTGAGAGAAGCGAGAGAGTGTCTCTCCAGCTTTCTCTGTGAGATGCCATATTAGATGCTTGATATTCTTGGAGAGACAGCTTACTCCTGACAGGTGAACCAGGTAACAGCCTGTTACATAGATGTTTGTCTGTTCTCACCCTCTCAAGGAGAGAATTCCCCAACCTTCATTAGAACAGTATTTAGGAAGCTCATTCCTGCACACCATCCTTCCCCAATTTTAGTCTAAACTTCGTACTTAAACTGTTGCTTGTGTTGGCAAATAATTGAATGCTGGCACATTGAAAACGTGTATACAGTTAAGTTTCTGAAGAATCAATTAACAAAATTAAACACATCGTGGATCAATGTTACTGCAGTGCCTGCCCACATTGCACCTCATGACCTCAGTGCAGCTCTGGTTCTTAACACACTATGTGCACAGTTTGAACTGTGCATACTCTCAGGCCCCATACCACCAAGTAAACTGCTTGAAACATCTCATCTCAGACCTAAGACTATTGTGGGAGTTTGAACTACAGTGTCATTGCCTTACATGTATGATATTGAGAATGTCGTCCCATAGACACAAATGTTTAATACTGATCTCCAGCCAGTGGTATATTTTGGGTAGGTTTAGAAGGTGTGCTCTGGCTGGAGGTTTCAAAGCCATACAAAATTCTAGTTCTCCTTCAGCTTCCTGCATTAGTTCAAAGTGTGAGCTCTCAGATTCCAGCTTCTGCTGCCATTTCTGCAGGCTGATATCTTGCAGTCCCTGTCATTACGGTCTCCAATGCTCTGGACTCTAAACTCAAATAAACCCTTCCTTCCATAAGTTGCGTTGATTATTGTGTTCTATCACAATATTAGAAATAAATAAGGTAACATACTGAGTTTCTGCTTTAATGTACACATGACGGTGGTGATGCAGCAATCAAAGACTTTAAATACTCTTTACCATCATTCCTAAGTGTGTAAGTATAAGTTTGAATATCATTGTGTTAGAACATTAGCTCTTAAAAATTAGTTTGGTTTGCTGACTTGAGTTTTAAAACAAAATATTTTAAATACACTTTGGCTTGAGATCAAGGCAGATTTCCTACCTACATTTTATATTCTGAATATACTTTCACCAGTCTGCAATAAGGTCTTTGTGAAGAAGTAGACAGAGCACTGACAGTTACACAATTAAAGGATCTATCAACTTCTAAGGCTATTGTAGGTGATCCATATGCCACAGTACTAAAGGCTTACTTCTTTTATAAAATTAAATATGCGTGGCCAAATCCTTAATATGTAAATTTGCTTAAATATTTAAATATTCTCATCTGTATACCTTAGAATTTTTTTAAAATAAAATTCTTTACGAAATTTTTATGAAAATTTTTGTGCATGTCTATTGCATATGATTATGTATTTAGACTCATGTATTAAGCAGAAAAGTATCATTATTGGAAAAAGTTTCAAGAATCCTCAATAAACTTTATATTTTCATGTATTAAACAACCAACTTTAAGAGAGATGATTTTATTTTTATCAGACGGGGAAGGCAAAAGTAGAAACTGTATGTTACAGTAAGATTTTGAATGTGAGTTATTTCTATGGTAAGACATCACAAATTTTCTTTAACCATGGTATTCAGGGGAGTAGGGGAAAGAATATTATTTGGTGCTATTGTTTTTGCAACTCATTTATGGGCAGCTCATCAGGAACTAAATTAGTATTAGGTATCATGTTTTCCAGAATCAGTAGGTCAAATGTGGGTGCACATGGAAAGGTCTCTCAGTAGCCAAGAGAAAAATAAGGAACAAAGATCAATTTGACATTTAAATAAAAGGCCTATTTTCCATCGGTTCAATATCAAAATTTCTATGTAACATATTATTATATTTTACACTATATTTCAGTTTTGCTTAATTGCTATCTGAATTTTTTTGTTGATTTCTTCTAAAATATACCTGGTTACTGTTTGGAGAGAGTGTTAGCTTCAATTTATGAAGCATGGTGATCTAACCAACAAATAATACACCATCAGGAAAAATGTATAAAGATGGAAAATCCAAAAAAAAAGATGGAAAATCAGAAATTATAGCCTTAAAAAATACCCATTTACAGAAAAAAATAATACAGCTATTATATTCATGCTGTATAAGGTGAGACAAATTATTGTGGGAATGTTAAGTTTTCAGGGTTAAAACTAGAAAACTATTCATAGCAATTGGAACAGCTGGTCATCATTTATTTCTCTTCAAATATCTATTGCAATAGTTAAATGAATTAATCTTTATTAAGAGCACATCATACAGTGAATGGCCCTAGGTTCATGAGTATGTGGGCAACAAAAAAATTGGACTTCATGTGTAAAAAAAAAAGCTAACAAGAAAACAAACAAAAAGACATGAATTTAGAAGGGATGGATGATAGATACAGGAGAAGTTATGGGTACAAGAGGGTCTAAGTATAATCAGGATTCATTACATGAATGTATGAAATTCTCAAATCACTAAAAATTTTAGAGGAGCTCATTAAGTGTGAGTTCCTCTCTGATCTCCTGTCTTAGGATCTATTAGGGATTGTTGGTGGCTAGGGGAAGGAGAGTCAGTTTTCTTCAGTAATGCTGTCTTGAAGATGCTACTTGAGGTCCAGTAGATATTCTCACAAGCATGCATAAAGGCAGAAATAAATAGACACAGTGATTATTAAAATTTTTGTAAAGATCATATGCAGTTGAGAGGGAAAATAAATAGCGGGGCAGGAGAGCAAATGGGTGGATTTAACCAAAATGTATTACATGCATGTATGGATATTAAATTTAAATTTAATTCCTGCACCTATGACTCAGGGAACAAGAAAATGTAGAAAGGTTGTTAGAAGCAGAATACCAGGATGTCTACTGTGGAACAGGCTCTCATAGCAATAGCTGCATAAATACATCCTAAACAATGGTGTCATCAATAGGTATGGTAAGCAGAAAGATGGAAAATTTCATGGGGTCACACTTTGCACAAAAAAGCTCTTGGCAACTAATGGCTTCTGAGAGATGGAGAATTAGCCTTTCCTGGTAAAGAGACATAATTGGGTCTCCAATGCCAAGGGTTAGTCCTGAAATTATAGACACAAACATTAAAAACAGACTCAACAAGTTGTATTAATATAATTGTGCACACACATGCATGAGCACACACACATTCATGGGCATTCACTGGTGAGTTTTAAGCAGACTTTTCATTTCTCTTGATAAATATCTTGGTTTTAACTCTACAGCTATGATTTCTGGCTTATATGTTTAATCCCTAGTTCAGTGCCAATAATTTCCTTAAAAGAGTTGAAATATTTTACACTCCTAATTGCAATGAACACAATTCTAATTTTTCTTTATCCTTGTCAGTCTCTACTATCATTTCTACCATTCATTTCATGACCAGGTTTTGTCCTTTGTTTTCATAATTGATAGTAATACTAAACAACAATCCAGGTGCTTTTATTGGTCAGTTCCTTATCATGACTTTTATACTTGGATATACATCTCTTTGGATTCTCATCATTTTAAAAGTTGGTTTATTTGAATTTTAATATATCTAAGTCCTTTCTATGTATAATCTGTATTGTTTATTTTTTCTAAAGAGTATTTAAATAATATTATGCTCATGTACTTTATAATCTCTAATACTTAAAAGTATTCCTTAAAATTACTAACTTTATTGCCTCTTCTGTTTATCTTAGGACATTTGAGACAAGTTAAATGCACTAATTCATTGAGGAAAAGCAAAAAGTGCAAAGTGGTAATTTAAGATCTCATGGTCTCCTGAACTACAATTTGCAACCCCAGAGACCCTAGACAACAAGGAGAAACCTAAAAGAGACATACATGGATCTAATATACATGGGAAATAGAAAAGGACAAGATCTCCCCAGTAACTTGGGAGCATGGGGACCATGGGAAAGTGTTGAAGGGGAGGGTGGAGGAAGGGAGGAGAACAGAGAAAAATGTATAGCTCAATAAAATCAATTTTAAAAAAAATCTCATGTTTAGATAACATAGAAGCCACCATTCTTACAGCCCTAGGTGAGCACCTGGACACACTGCAATTCATGAAATTTTCCAACATTATTCTGTCTTTTCATGTGCTCCTTTGATGGCATGAAGATTAACATTCTAATTCCATAGCAAACCATCTGTATATGACTGTTCTTCACACCCTCATTCATTTCATCCTTACAATGTGAGCTCTGCTCAACCTGCTGTCACACAGAAAAACCATGGATTTTTCTTTAAAAAATGTATTCTTTTGTCTTTATCTACAGCATCTACAGCCAGGAAGTTGTCAACATCTCTCATTCATTCTGGCCCCTGTAGTCCATCCTTTTCCCTGGTCTGAGCAAAGAACTTTCCTTCAGTCAACATTGTTGGATATCTAGTTCCTGGCCCATGAAATCTTAAGGACTGTCCAGTGGCTTGTCCCACCATTATCCTTTATTTTTTTTATTTTTTTATTTTTTATTTTTTTCGAGACAGGGTTTCTCTATGGTTTTGGAGCCTGTCCTGGAACTAGCTCTTGTAGACCAGGCTGGTCTCGAACTCACAGAGATCCGCCTGCCTCTGCCTCCCAAGTGCTGGGATTAAAGGCGTGCGCCACCACCGCCTGGCTACCATTATCCTTTAGAGTAAGAACTCAGAAACCATGTAATTGCCTACTATAATCTCACCACAAGGGCTAGAGAGATGACTAGAGTACTTGCTTCATTTGCCAAGAACCCAGGTTCAGTTATCAACAACCATATCAAGACTAGTAGCTATCTGTAACTTCTGTTCTAGATGATCTGATGCCTTCTTCTGGCTTCTGTGTGTACCAGGTATGCACACAGCACATATACATGCATGTAAGCATGCACTCGTGCCCATAATTTATTTTAATTATGAACTAAGTGTTTATGGGTCACCTTCAAGAAAAATACCTAGTAGAAAACATTTGGATTATGCAAATAGCAATTCTTGTATTTCATTAGAGCAGCCAATTATTTGTTATATTATTTTGCTAATGACAATAATGGGACTGGACATCAGCAATATACTCCTGGGACCTGTGCTATAGCATTCCAAAGCGATCTGCTTTCCACTGCACTGTAGAATAAAACACGGTAAGCCAAATATTGGAGTAGAATTATACAAGGAATGCACAATGCTCACAACTAAGGGATGATTTTTGTCTTGGCCTCAAGATAGTTGCTCAAAGTATTATAATTAAAGGTGCCTTTCTTACAGCACCATTAATTATACATCAATAACATTATCTTCAATTACCATTAGAAGACTACAAAGATTGTAATGAGTGAACGAATTCAAGAGGGTATTTTCGGAAGAAATTTTACCAGGATAGGCCCATCTTTCTGAGCAGTTGCTTAAATTAGGGATGGCCTTCAGCAAGGCAAAAACAACAATGAATTCATGAATGACATTTTAAAGTTCAAAAATAGATTTTGTACTTTGATATGAAACCCAATTATGCTTAAGGATTTCTGATAATTAATCAATGAGTTTTTAACTAATGGGTTTTAAGAAATACATTTCATTTAGCTGAACAAACAGTCTACTAAATTCAAAACAAAGACCGATGAACAGAATTGTTTGAGTCTTTCATTATCAGATTCCACTATTTGCATAAATGTGAGAAGAGCTAGATGGTTTTAAGTGACTGTCACTAATTAAGATTTCAAAGCAAACAAAAGACTCATAAAACATTATGTACAGAGGCAGGCCCATTAGCATATCCTATCTCCTATCTTCTTCACAGTGACATGAATAAAAATATTCCAATTACACCTGAAGCAATAATTTAGCTAAAGCAATAAATCATCTGAAGGAGTATAGGATAGCTTATTTTTAAATAGACCGATTTAGGTATTAGGATTATCATTTCAATACATACATAAAATTTATTTGTAGTGATAAAAAATTGCTTAACGATCTATTTCTTTCTTGGAAAAAAATCATTGGGTAAACATGGAATTATGTGTAAGGTGTACTGGTTTTTAAAAGACTCTCAGATTGCCATTAGAAAGTTCCTTCAAATATCCACAATTATAGTTAATTATTCTTAGCATGAGAATAAAGAACTAAAATCAAGTAAAGTTCGTCCTTCCTTCTTCCTTCTTTCCTTCCTTCCTTTCTTTATTTCTTTCATTATTTCTTTTTTCTTAAAAAAACCAGAAGGTGTGTCTTCAATTAGCCAAACTCTATGGGTATCATTATGATATATCATGGAGTTCATATGGTGGAGGGTAGAACAATAGATAAAGGCAAAGCCCAAACGGGCATAAATACACAGAGCCATATCACATGGGGTGGTGCCACCTAACTTTAAAAAGCCACTACAAAGAGACATTTCTTAGCAAGGAAGCTTTGTGTCCTCTGTCTGCTGAGCCCTTGGTTTTCTATGATGCCTGGTGAAGAGAATTTCAGGCCAATAATCACTAGCTCCATGGCATTAAAAAGTGATTGCACAAGGTACTAGCTTTTACCTTTGACGTTAAGAATTTTAAATTATATAGAACTATGTTTTAAATCAAACCCCTGCTATAAGCCTTTAACCTATTAGAATCATGCTGTTCCAGTATTTTCTAGAATGTTTCATCCATTTATTCTCTAATATGATTTTAATATTCCCCACTGGCATAATTGAAATGTTTCAATGACTTCCTACATAAAACATTTTATAGTTAGTTAAATTTAAAAATGTCTAAATGGAATTTTGATTTACAATGGAAAATTTATTTGTATAAAGAGCCAGAACCTCTACAATATATCTACAAAAACTGGAATTTGTAATCTACTGTCCAAATATCTAAATAATCACTTTATAAGTTTTGATTGAAGCTCTATTTGTCACTTTCATGAAGAACTGCCCTTAGGCAAACCACCTTGACCCCTTAACATTACTATCTGTCTGTTTATCCAATGTGTAACTTATAGAGTAAGAATAAAACCTATAAAGTGACTCATATTTTCTGAATAAATTTAGAAAGAAGAAAATAAAACCTGTGGTTTGATAGCAAAAGAAGACTATTTGGAGTCACAACGATATGCATACACATAATGTCTATTTTACTAGGCAATCCAAGAGTCCCAGCACTGAAAAGATGCAGACCTCAAGCTGTTGTCTAGAAAAATAAACTACAAACTGTGGCCACCTCTGCCTTTTGACCACAGACATCTGTAAGAACAAGAATGGCTTAAGTCTGACAGTCACAGTGCCCAATGTATGTCTAGAGGTTACTTTTAGTGGACAAGTTTACCAAAAACAAACAAAAAAAAAGCTGCTTTCTTTTGTTTTCGTCTCCTCTTTATATATGGTTAGTCATGTATCCACAATTATTTCCCAGTAGTCAATAGCCCATATCAAGATTGCCTTTTCTTACCTTATTTGGATCACTGGTGCACATTTATCTGAGCCAGTGAGTCCCAGACTCTGACCACTAAGAATTCCAAAAGGTGCTTTTCATCTGTACTGCATAGTTTGAGTCTGAATTGATTATTTCTCTCTCTCTCTCTCTCTCTCTCTCTCTCTCTCTCTCTCTCTCTCTCTCTCTCTCTCTTTCTCTCTCTCCTTCTCCATCTCTCCCCCATTTCTCTTTTTTCCCCTCCCTCCCTTCCTCCCTCCATCTCTTCCTCTCTCCCTCTCTGACTGACACGTTATATATCCCAGCAGGGTAAGGAATAAATAGACAGATTGGTCTTGAATTTATAAGCATCTACTTTTGGCCTCCTAAATTCTGGGATTGCAGGTCTGTATGACCAGTCTAAACTTCCCTCTTCTTTCAGATAACCAAAAGCTTGATTTTATGAAAATCCAAGCGGTCATAGTTTCTCTTTTTACCTCAGAAAAGGAAAAATGAGAGTAAACCTACCCTAAATCTTGTCTATGGGCTTTTCATGGCTAGGAGGAAATGCATAAACACACTTGTTTATCCCTTGTTCTTCCTAGTGGTACATTTAAATTACCTAAAGAAACTTTTATTCAACAGAAATCTCTTCTCCCTGCTTCTTGTAGTATCTTAGGCTATTAATGTCTAACTCTCAACATTAAACTAGCCTATAAGTCTTTTACTTACCATACACCTGTAGTTAACCTATTTTTTCCTATTTAAATTTAATATTGAATTAAATACACAGGTTCAAGCTAATAAACATATGTAGGTTGAAGCAAAGTGTCAACACCTCATTGTAAGCTCAACTGTATGTTCTATGAAAATATTTGCGGCAGTTTTATGATCCCAAGCAGATCTGTTTTTTTGTCAGTGAAAAGTACCTACAGTGAAGAGAAGTGCGTTAGAAGTGCTTGTTCCCGTCATCAAAGCCATCTTTCTGAAAGCATTTCCTTGTAAAGATCTTTAAAGAAACAAGAGCATCTTACAATTTAAAATGTTTCAAATTTTTTAAACTATTATTTGTGCAGAATGAGATTTATTCTCTACACAGTTTCAATTGATCTCAGCTCAACTCAAAGGTCTCAAAACGCATCTATATGCCTTTTCTCTTTATTTTACATTGAGAGTAGTGTGTGTGTGTGTGTGTGTGTGTGTGTGTGTGTGTGTGTTGCTACTTCCCTCTCTTTGAGGTAGGTACTGAGCTAACACACATCCTGTAGATGTTCCCATGTTATTCTTCCCTGGAGTGACTAAAGTAGACATTATTATCATGAAAAATTCAAGAAAGGGATTCTGACACTTAAATTGGTAAACAATAAAAAACAGCATGCTACACTTAATCTTAGCCAAAAGGCCGAGAAGCGATTACTCAGCAGTAAAAAACAAGGACTTCTTGAAGTTTGCATACAAATGGATGGAAATAGAAAACACTATCCTGAGTGAGGTAAGCCAGACCCAAAAAGAGGAACCTGGGATGTACTCACTCATATTTGGTTT
>NW_004949103.1:13975103-13992862 GCF_000317375.1 Microtus ochrogaster
CCAGCATGGTACAGGTAGAGTGAAACATTGTCAAACTCAGCAGTGACTCTGTGTAGATTATCCAGGTCCAAAGTCACGTGGCTTTAGCCAGAGGACTCCAGGACGCCAGAGTTGGAGAAACAGTCAGGGTTGTAGATGCACTGTTTATCATTGGGAGCTGACTGATCAGGGCCGGCAGTGAGGCAGACAAATTCCTGAATGAACCAAGTCCTGATGACATCTTGATCTTAGCCCAGAGACAATAGTTCAATTTCTAACATATAGAGATAGAAAGATTAAATTTGTGTTACTTCAAGCTACTCTATTTGTGATAATTTATTACAGATACATTAGGAAACTAATAGAGTGTCACACAGTGTTTTTCCAGTAAGGGAAATAAAATACAATATTTATGTGATATCTCCCTTAGCAACTGGGAGGTTTCTTCTAAATCTTTAGTTGAGGCAAAAAAAAAAAGTAGAATAAAGTATAGATACAAATTTGATTATTAGAAGTTACTAGAAAGCAAACCATGGACATCAGAGTTTGAATTTGATGATTATAATAAAACCTTTGTCCAAATTGCTGATAATTTCTAAAATTTCTTCTATTTATCTGACTCTGTAGCATCAATTTTGAATTGTTCCATGATTCTTTAAGAATATAAAGTTACTCAGAGATTCCTAAAGTAGGAAAAATATCAAAATTCATATTTTTATTCATATAATAACTCATTTATCTACAGAATACTAAATCACTGAGGTGTTATATTACTTGTATATTAGATAATACATGGCACTTCCATGCAGTGCTAATAATAATCATAAACATTTTAATCGTACAGCACTGTATCTTTGATACCCACTGTCCTGGAAACAATTAATCCTGGATTCTGTCAGAAGCTGAAGGTGCCCAAAGATCCAGGAGCAGCTTACTTCTTAAACACTGGGGCTGTAAGTCAAGGCAGAGGTAGGGCCTGCTGTCTCTAGTAGCTCTTTGTCCTTGAATGTGCCACTTTTCCCTACGTACAGCTTAGCCTATCACCTATAAATTGCAGGGGGCTGAAGGACCACATGATTAAAAATCTTTAAAATGACATGTTATTTCAAGATGGCTTGATAGCAAAAGCTCCAAGTCAGCTCTTACTTAAGTTCTGAAAATTGGTAGTAAATACAATCACACCTACCAGGGGGTAACCGCCCCCACAGGGATGATTTGAGGGACTTAGTTGAATGGGCGCTTAGTTGAAGTCAGACCTCACAGGTTCATTACAGGCAGCTGCAATTTTAACTAGGGCTGAAGGCTGTCAAGCTCATTTTTCTTTTGTCAAGGTTAAGACTTGGCAAAGACTATACAGTTCTGTTTTCCAAGAACAGAAGCCAAAATGATGAAAACTGCCTTTGAACTTTCAGACTCTGTGGTAAGCGAACAAATTAAAAGACATCTAAAGGTTGCAGAAAGGGAAATTGACTTTCTTCTCAATTTGTCCAGGAAAAAAAAAAGCAGTAATCACATTTGTTATTATGAAATCTAACTTAATTCCTTTAATCCGAAACTTTCAAAGGGCTTTTAGACCTTCATAATTTAACATATATTCTTATAGAACAAAGGTGGCTTATGCCATTTTAATGACATATGTTGATATAAAAACCGCAAATGTTTGATCATTCCTCTAAGGTTTCAGTTTCTTTTTCTTCTCTAATAAAGTAATTTGTGAAAAAACCCAAGTTTATGTCACACTGATCAAATTACACCTTTAATGCCCAAACTTAGACATTTGTATAGAGTAATTTTTTCAATATCTGGAAAGAATCTATAAAACCATAGACAAAGGGAATGCAGAATGAATAGATAATATGGAAAAATTAATATTCTGTTATGACAAGCCCATGGTCTGGAAAAATATTCTATCCCTAACCTTGTCACTCTCTGTTTCTGATTCTCTGTCTCTTTATCTCTTTGTCTCCGTCTCTGCCTGTCTGCCTATTTGTCTGTGTGTGTGTGTGTGTCTGTCTGTCCGTATCTCTCTCTCTGAATGCGTGTGTGTGTGTATGTGTGTGTACCTGTCTGTCAGCATATCTTCTTTCTAAAAGTCTTAGTGCTTGGAGTTTAGTAGCCTAGACTTAAAAATCTATTTCCAACCTTGTCCTTCTGCATGTGAACCCTCACAACATCAAGGCAACTTCTCTTGATAAAATGAGTTATTCATTAGTTAGTACATCAGAAATAATGTCCATAGCTTCTACTGCCATGATTTCAAAATCTCTTTTAAAATCTTATGTACCTTTGAAGCACCTAACATATATTCACCGAGTTTTCTTTCCTTCTTTTCTACCCCTTTCTTTTGACTCTGTCACTAGCATCTATTTTACTTTCGAAAATCAGCACTACTGCAGATTGTGTTAGGAATTGTTCCTCTACTATCATCGTGGGCACCTCTGGTGGGGTGTTGGGTGTGGAACATGGCTCAGAGGGGCACCCAAAAGAAACATGGCCAAGAATGTGTTATACATATGGCACAGAAAGAATGGAAAGAAATGAGAAGGCTTCTGAAGGGGTCTCTGCACAGGAAATAGCCACTCTACCCACTGAGATAGACTACAGCAGAATAAAGCAGGTATTATTTGAAGCAACCTCATACCACATGGAGTTAGAAAATAAATCCATAAACCAGAGCTGAGAGATTAAATGGTTCTTAATGACATATCAAATTAAGTCCCACACCAAGCACAGAATTTCCACCTGGACTTTTCTCTTATCTGAACAAACAAATTTTATTCAAGCCAGTTCAGGCTGAGTTTCAATCCACTTGAGCACTAACTAAGATTGTGTGATCTAAATTTCAGACAAGTGGTAAATGAAATGAATTGCGAGGATAAGAATTTTCCATACAATTTATGGGAAAAACCCAACTATAACTCATGCATTGGAAGTAATTTCTTTTTTTTTTTTTTTTTTTTTTTTTTTGGTTTTTGGAGACAGGGTTTCTCTGTGGCTTTGGAGCCTGTCCTGGAACTAGCTTTGAAGACCAGGCTGGTCTCGAACTCACAGAGATCAGCCTGCCTCTGCCTCCCGAGTGCTGGGATTAAAGGCGTTCGCCACCACCGCCCGGCTGGAAGTAATTTCTAGATGCAAATCCAAACCAGCAAGAAGAGAAAGGAGGCCTATAGCAATAACATATAAAGACAGCACAGCATGCAGTACTGTGTTCTATACACTTCTCTTCAAAGCAGGAGCTAGTGAATTGTCACAAGATACCAGAAAAATAACACCTTTATCAATCTGGTATTTCAAATCCCACCTCTCTCTCCTTCCACCCCCCTCTCTCTCTGTCTCTCTCTCTCGTGTCCTCATCTCTGTATTAGTGACACACTCAGAATCCTAGAATTTACTCACTAGAGAAAAATGTTACTACAGCCTCTAGGTTAATCGTGATCCTTTAAGTTCAATCGAATTCATTTAATTTCACAAGATATCCACAGACTTCATTGTATATAGGGCACAGTGGGTGCAGGGTCCCAATTTCTCTACTCCAAAAGTCCATGTCTGCCCAGAGGAATACATAAAGGCAAATTTAACAAGAGAACTGTAAAGTAAATTCCTGTTTCATCGGTGTGCTGACAGGAATGAGAAGGTCAGTCATGGAAGATGAGTAACTCAGCAGAGAGGGGATGTCTGTAGGGGAGGTAGAGTGTTCAGGTAGAGGGAACAGCTGCTACCAATGCCTATTGTCTTTCCGTTTCTCCTTTTCTTTTGCCCACCGGCTCTTCTCCTCTCACTTATTATCTGTTTCTTTCCAGTTGAATACCGTTGTTCAACAGACCAGCACTGTCTGTAATAAAGCAACTGTGGGCATCAGGGAAAGAAAGTAGCAGTGGCAGTGGCTTGTTGGGGCTCATGAGCTTATCACATGAACTATATTTAGATGGAAAGAAAAATACGTGGAGTTTGGTATGGAAGGGGACTTTATCCAGCCTAGGATTTTCTAGGTGAGAGAATAAATGGGTAATGATGTAAATGGTGATTAATGTGGGCTTGGGATTGGATTCGATTAGTACAATGGAGAGCTCAGATATTACTGGCATAGGTAACAGCATTTCATTGTCAGGTCCTTTGTGTCCTCAATGCTCTCTTAACTATTATCAGATAAAAGAATGCAAAGCTGTAATTTTACTTTCATATTTTTCCCTGTCAGCCTAGAATGTCTGGATATTTCGGAACTAAAGCAAAGCCCAGGCTTTCTCTTTAAGGAATGAAATGTGAGGCGTGTCCCATTTTACAAATCTCCCATGCCCATTCTCAGAGGGAAACCCAAGGGGCTCCCCAAGCATTGCCATTTTTCTTTTCTGGGGCAGACCTATAAAGGTGAAACTTTTCAGAATGTGCAGCAGCAAGTGAACCTGCCTGTGTTGGATGTAGGTCTGTCCATCTAGGTACAAACTGCCACTTCCCTATTTGGGGTATGACTGTAGCAAGAAAATAGATGATTTTCAGCTTCGTAAAACGTGGAATAATTTTTTGTAGAAGGCCTGGCAATAGAGAATTAAGAAACAGCAGATCCTGTCTGCTTTGACTCATGGCACTGCAATTCACAGCATAAAATCAGGTTATTAGAGAAAATGAGTCTGATGTGCTAATTCATAGCTTCATCTCTGAGCTTATGTCATGGCCTCTTACATAATCCAGCAAGATTCTAGGGCCTTTCTCTAGGGAGAGTGAGTTCTAGAAAACAGAGGTGCTAGTCTGGTGGGAGAGAAGTCCTTTAATAAAGGAAGAATTCAGGTCCATGCTTCACAAAATCCCAGGCCATTTGCACCCCTGGCTCCTGGCATTTTAATAATAAGAAGGGCAATGACTTTTTTTTTAATTCCCTGAAGTACATGCTTCCACATGCATGGTCAGAGTCCTCAGGCATGTCATGTCTGAAAAAGCAAGCAATGGCCTATTAATTTAAAACGAGTCACTAAAGAGTCAGTGAAACAATTCAGTTTTTTTTTAAAAAAAAAAAAACATTTACTTTCTATTTAAGGCTACTTAGAGCAGATATATTTTAAGAGGATTTGAAATGCAGAGTGAGGAAAAAATGATCTGTCATGAAAATCCACCAACTAGTTGGATTCTTTACATTCATTTCAATTTCTTCACATCTGAGTGTTACATGTGTTTAAGAAAGCAAAGTCGTAAAAAATGTTGTCTCATGCTGGCAAATTCAATTGTCTTCAGTGGGAACATAAATGCCTCTCACTGTTTTGAAGAATGATTCACCACCAGTTTCCATCTTCCTGCCTTCATCTTAACAGGATCATGAGGATGCAGCAGGAAAATACAGGAAGAGAGGGCTTTCCATGGAATCCCACGATACAGACAAGTTCTCAACTATTACTCTTGATAGTCCTCAGTGACGCCTCCTTGTGCGTGAACCTGGCTGATTTTTGTATAACAGAGGTACGGGTATGCATGAAGGCAGCCTTGCCCTTTGTGCATTCTTTAAGACTGTTTTCTGCAGTGTTGAGGTATGCATGAAAATCTTCAGAATAGAATATCCAGGAAGTCCCACTACCACATCCCTCACCTGCACCTATAAACCCAGACTGCAGCCTCTAATGACTCGTGCCCTGAGTCTGTTTTCCCATTATATACTGGACCCGTACTCTGACATCATTCTCTTCTTCTCTTCATGTGATCATTAGTGTACAGGGATTCTTTACAAAACCTACTTTCATTGCAAAATATTGCAGTTAATTAGTGTGTGTGTGTGTGTGTGTGTGTGTGTGTGTGTGTGTGTGTGCACGTACATGCACGTGCGTGTGTGTATGCAGACAACACATACTATAGCACAGATTTGCAGGTTGTATAATCAATTTGTGGATGTCATTTATCTCCTTCCACCAGGAATCAAACTCAATTACTTAGGTTTAGCTACTGAGTTGATTCACAAGCCCTAAATTCTGTTTTATAAAAAAAAGTCCAGACTTTTGCCTGGAGTGGGACTTCCTTTTCATGATTTAGAACCACAGTTGTTTGTTCTGGCACCGTTTTCGACACATCCCTGAATACACGAACACACCCCAGGCAGAGGGTAGTCTATAGCCATCTGTTACCATGATCACCCTTGAACTTCCTCGTCAAAAGTCTAGTGCTATGCAGTCTATCTTTTTGCATTGATCAGCCTTTTCTTTTACATTCTCTTCCCTGAACCATTTTCTTCCCTTGGCTTCAACCTCCTGGATCTCCTAGACATCCTTTTATCACCATGCTATTTCTTCTCAATCGCTGTTATTGATTAATGATCAGATCATGGATCTTTATATTCTGGAAGGCCCTAGAAATCTGCCCTCGAATCCCAGTTATTCAACACTTTTAGCTCAAGTATATCAGCTCTGAATTTGAATGTCTCTGGACGATGATGCTGTCAATTTAGCCTATGTCACTGTTCTCTAAAATACATACAGATAAAATGACCTCCTAAGAAGCAACCTATCCACCACTTCTGTTAACTGTAATTTACCAGTGACCAGGACTACCCATCAAAAATACAAATCAGTTGTCTCTGCTCCTCAATGTCAGCATTCATATACATCTCATTTAGAACAACATTTTAAATTTCAATGTCTCTGCTTCTTCTACCTGACCCATGAGTCTGAGTATCCTGCCTTAGCATATTATTTTATTTATGCTGCTATAAAAGTGGGCTGTTGGTCTCTAGGCTTATTGAATAGTTAAAATGTTGAGGCACCAAAGTTCAAAGTGCTGACTGAGCCTGTGTCTAGTGAGAGATGCTACCTAATTCCAAGATGGTAGCATGTTATTACATCCATCTAGAAAGGATGAATGCTGTGCTTTCACATGGCAATTGAACACAAAAGGGTGGGGGAAATGTGAGAGCTTGTGCTTCTATATATTTTACTGAATGAGTGATTTATTCTGTTGATGCAGACTGAACTACTGTGATATAATCAGTCCCAACATCTTATTTGTTAATAGATTCACACTGAGAAATAAGTTCTAACATTTGAACACGATATAGATGGATGGATGGATTCATTCAAACTCAACCTCTCCTCGGCTGCCATATTTGAGTTCCTGCTGCTCATCAACTAGGCCACAGAAACTTACCCATGGGCCTTGCGCTCAGATTTCCCTCCCTAGGGAGCTTTCACAACAGCTCTAGGATTTGCCTCCAAGTGGACCCATACCACCCAGAAGAAACCACACCCCAATCTTTATCCTCTCTATTCTCAGCCAACTTCTTTATTTTCTACCTGTGTATTGGTGTTTTCCTGTTTTGTAGGATACAAGTCTATATTAAGATAGCAGGGTTCTTATTCTCTCTGAGTCTAGCACAGTGTTGATAACTTAGCATCTCCTCTGCAGATATCTGGTGCTAAACAGTCTTGCCTCTTTCCAGCGTATCTGTCCTACTTATCCCCATTTGTCCCAAGCCCATCCCATATGACATTTCTATTTTGATTGCTTTTTAGTACTTCTAAGCATTCTAAACACACACACATGCACAAAAACATTGCTTTTAACAAGCACATATGGGTACACACATGCACACTGACAGTTAAAATATTCTCAGTTTTCACATGGATCCAAGTGTATGGAAGATGTCCAGGAATTGCTTTCTAAGAGTATAGACACTGTCAAATAACGACTAAGAGATTTATGACTGTTAGGTTTTGAGTAACGTAACAAATTAATGACACATGTTTTATGGATAAGAAAGAACTATTGTGGAGAGTAATATTTCTAATTGGAACGTAGAACAAACTTTTGGGTTTTTTTATACCTCCAAGAACTCACAAGTAACCTAAGTGTGGCACTAATATAAAAGATATATAAACATTTCCTAAGAGTTTCATAACTGAGCAAGATTGCTTATTCATCGAACCTCCCCTAGGCCTATCTGTACACTATAACTTTAGGAGAGCCCTGCTGAGTCATTTTAGAAGACACCAGCTCTGAGTATTAGATCCCTCTCAGTATCCAGCCATACTGCTAATTTTCCATCCACCAGCTTCTGCCAGGCCTGATCATCCTGGCCTGCATCCAGCACAAACCTTGTTAGGGCAATTCTGACATCATCACCCTCAGTTGTGATATTTCCTTTCAGTTTTAGTTAACACTGAAATAATGTAAAAATTTCATTTTATATCCTGCATTCTCAGGTCTGTCCAGTTTCTCTCCTCCACTGGGAAAAAAAAAAAGACCTTACCTATCATGATATTCTTCAAACCCACTTTAAAAAGCTTTGAAAAATTCATTGAATAATTTTGTTCTTTAGCATGACAAGAACTAAAACTTCCTGATAATCTCTCCTCTAATCAGAGTCCATGAGTTCAAATTTACCAGTAGAGACCTCATTTCTTAATGCTGAGGACAATGCAACAGTGAAAGAAGTAATGTAGATTGGCTAGAATAGAGAACTTACTCTCTGAAATCTCATGGTTAAAAGTCTTATCCTCCCATCCTGCATCTCCTCCCCTCTATGCCTCCTGCCTCCAGCTTATCCAGGAGATCTCATCTACTTCCCCTTCCCAGGATAACATATATATCCCTCTGAGGTTTGTCCTTATTAGCTAACTTCTCTGGATTGTATCCTGGCTATCCTTTGCTTTACAGCTAACATCCACTTGTAGAGGGCAGCTTGGTCCTCCTGCCTCAAATTTATTATATGCCAGGTTTTGTTGACTCTCCATGGGAGGAATGGGTGGGGGTGGTGAAGATAGAAAGGAGGTTGGGGTGGCAGGAAACAGGAAGAGAGGAGGGAGGAAACACTGTTATTTGAATGTAAAATAAACAAAGAAAAATAGATTAAAGAAAAGACTTTTAATATTTGTCACTCATCACTTTGGCAAATTAATTTTCCTCTTGATGCTGGGCTAACAAACATACAACCTGCTACAAGAATATCCCAGCCAATGTGGTTTATTATATATATATATATATATATATATATATATGTGTATATATATATATATGTGTATATATATATATACACACACACATATATATATATGTATACACACACACATATATATGTATACACACACACATATATATATGTACACACACACACACACACACACATATATATATATATATTGCTTGTTGGTTTTACCATTACTACAAATAGATGTACTATTGTACTATTTACAAAGTACAACTAGCTGAGGTGACCTTACTTTGCTTTATCTCGTCATCAGAAAAACCTCCACTCATAAGAGACTGATCTAAGATTATTTAAAGTGTGAAGACAGAAAGTTCTCGCTCTCCAGATACAAGTTTCTCAAACTCTTACAGCCAAGTGGGCTTACATCTGTCTGCTGCTGACTTGGAAACATACCAAAATGGCTTGGTAAAAATGTTTTGCTTAGGATGGGGTGTGATTAGTGTTTTTAAAAGCATATCATTGAATACTGTTACATTCTTTTCTAAGGTAACAGTAGTTGTAGGCATAGAAACATCAATAAGACAGTTGTACTTTTATCATCACGCTACATGATTTTTTTCACTACTACAGGGTTTTTAGTAAAAGCCAAAGGCATTTAAAGCTGCTGGTGTCAATCAGCACTGTGTTCATTATGGTTTCCAGCACCACCTGATAACAAAGTACATACAACTCAGTCTCAACAACAACAACAACAACAAAAACCTATTCAATGAAGCAGTGTACATCAATTCTTCCACAGACTGTGCAAAAATGACAGTTATCTCAAGGAAACCAATTTCACAGTTGTTTCCTTTCTGAGCTGAATCAACCATCTTCCTCAGGCCAATGTTTTTCGTTATTTTGAGAGAGCAAATGACACACTACCATCTCTCAGACTTTGATATTTGGAAGACATTTTCTAGGAAAAAAATGAACAGAGTGAGCCTGTTCCTTCAAAGAAAGAGCTGACAGCTGTGTGGCTAATGAAGAACTTCAAACTTTCCAGAAAACATCAGATGTAGGAAAACACATCAGCCAGGGTGAGCTTGGCAGTTTTGTAAAGCTTACAAGTCTTTTCTGAAGTTAACGTTGGTGATTTTAATGAAGGCTGACATTCTATATGAAATATTACAACATTTGGAAAATGGGCATAACTTTGTGAATCAAGATTTTCCAAATGATTAAAAACCCACGTATAGGTTAACAATCCAAAGGTCAAGACAGACTCAAAGGAGATTTGACAGTGGGTGTGTTTGTCTGGAGAATGATCAGCTCTTCCCTTTGAATACGTACTGTACACAGCCTTCTAATGAATGTGGGCTTCTGCTTCACCCTTTGTATTTCAGTTGAGTTTTCTCTGCATGCCCTGAGCCTTCTCATCCCACATCCTCTGTTTTAACAACACCATCCACAGAGTCTCACAACTGCTCCCTCTTTACTCAGATTGCGTGTCAAATGCCCCACCACCAAAACCATCCCTGATAACCTCATCCAAAGAACTTTCCATTCAGATCTTCACTTCTTCTCATTTTGATTTTAATTACTAGATAGTACCCAACAAATTTTTTTCTTTCTAGTCTCTTCTAAAGGAAACCATACAGCGTGCAGAAAAAATATTCTAACAATTTTTCTCATCTGTTCAATAGAATGTGTCAGAGTATGGAGCCATTTTTAAACTAAACTATGTACGGCACGTGTTACTGTTGAGTAAACATTCTAATAACAGTATGAAAGAAATTAAAAATTATAAAAATCTGACATAGAATTTTTAAAGAGATAAAGCAGGTATAAGTTCAGGATCAGAAGTTGAAATCTTACACTGTCACCCTATTATCTGTGCGGGCTTTCTAAAACTGTGTAAGTACTCACTCCCCTACTTCTCTTCAAGCCACAGAAGGACTGGCAAAAGCCTCATGGTTTTTCATAGATGAACTATCCTGGTTTTCACTTTAAGATGGAAAAGGATGTTACAGTCAATTGCTGCAAAAACTACAAAGAATATGTGTGTGTGTGTGTGTGTGTGTGTGTGTGTGTGTGTGTGTGTGTGTACACACATATATTCTCTCAAATACTGGAGTGTGCTCCACAGTGGAAAATAAGCATCTGATAAATATATGAAAACAACAGGGGAAAAAGCTATTATTTTTCAACAGGGGGTTTTGTTTCTAAGGAAAATTTAGAGTTGTGAAAAAATTAATAACTTAGAGACCTCACAAAATCAGGACATTAAAACAACCCTGGGAAATATTTACTCAGTTGTCTTTGCATCTGGCTCAGATCTTCTGAGAATTTTCATGCATTCTTTTTAAACCAAAGGAAAGGATCTTTTATTGCTAAAACAGCATCACTTAAGATTTATTTAGGACATATTTTAATGAGAGAAAAGAGAAACAAGAATAAGGTATTTCAGAATGTCTCTGAATCTAGTAGTACCTCATGAATCAGGGAGCATTGGGAGGGTTTTGCTGTGTTCACTGTAAACAAGTTACTCTCTGTGCAACTGTTTTAATGCAATACAACCACCTGAACATGTTTTGAGAAAAGTTATAATTGCTAAATTACTTTACCATGGTGCTTGCATCTTAGCCTCTCTCTTTCTTGCCACTGAAACCTGACAGGAACCACAGTAGGGAAGAAAGATTTATTTGGGCTCAAAGTTTGAAGGAATACGTGCTCATCAGGGAAAGACATTATGATACTGGACACGCTCACCTATGGAGGCAGAAGCATGTGATGAGTTGCTCAATTCCTGTAGGATCAGCAAGGAGAAGTGGGGGAATGTCAGAACTCAACTGACTTTCTCATGTTTCCCTTTTTATTTAGTCAGTGACCTCATTTTCACTGCCGGTTGTCACTCATATTTAGGATACATACTACCCCTCAGTCAGTCTCTTCTTTGTAAATTCCCACAGAAACATGGCCAAAGATAAGCCTCACTGAGGTCTTTAGCCATATTCTATTTAATAAATATATTCTTCAACTATTTTTCATATGTTTATATAGTACACTCTCTTTACTCTCAATCCTGCACTCTCTTTTATTGTTAACATACCTGAGTTGCCCTGTTAATCCTAGAGGTCCCTATAGGAAAGTCATGCCTTTTTGCTTTTGGTGACCTATCAATTTGAGCCAGAAACCATCTATATGGCCATAGTTCTGGCAGCATCTACTGGAACCTCACAGGCTCAGCATTAGGTACATAGCTGGTGATAGTTATTATTCCTCTCCAAGCATCCATCTCTAGCCAATAGTTCAGCAGTGATGGGTAGAGTCCCATGAATTCCTCTCAGAGCCATATATTACAGATCCAGTTCAATGTAGGTCTTGTGAAGGCAACTGCAGTTGCTGGTAGATCTTGTTTGTGACAGTTATGTCACGCCAGGAAAGTAACAATTTTCAGCCCTTCCTGTCTTGTTATTACATCGTTTCTCCCTTCTCTGAGCCTGAGAAAGGGTGACTTAAATGTTCTATTTGGGGTTAAGCACTGAACATTATATGTTGGCGGAGGGCTGCTTGTAGGTTCCTGGCCGCTTAGCCCAGAAATAATCACACAGAAATTGTATTAATTAAATCACTGATGATCCAATAGCTCTAGCTTTTTATTAGCGAACTCTTACATATTAATTTAACCCATCGCCATTAATCTGTGTATTGCCATGTGACAGTAGCTTACTGGCAAAGTTCCATCTGGCTTAGGCGGGGCTCCATGGCTTCTCTCTGACTCTGCCTCCTTTCACCCAGCATTCAGTTTAGTTTTCCCCACCTACCTAAGTTCTACCCTATCATGGGCTCAAGACAGTTTATTTATTAACCAATAACACTCACAGCATACAGAAGGGAATCTCACATTACCTCCAGGAGACATCTCTAATTAGGATGATGGTAAAAATCAATCTGTTGGTATAAACATAATTCTGAGCTAGAGCACATGCCTGCCCCTGACATGTATGTTTGATGGGTTAACAGTACCAGCCAGGCACACACTTTTCAGCACTGTTGTTTAGATATTTCTTAATTCAATCAACTGTTCAGTGGGAACCAACAATTATAATATGCTAGCACTCAAAATTAGATTCTTTTAGAGGTAGCAAACAACTTGTAAATTCTAATCTTAAGCAAACAGGATAACCATTTCTGCAACAATCTGTTGAAAAAACTCAGTTAAACGTATGTACCATTATATCAAGCCCTGATAGGCACTTTCTATGAATAGCAACAATTATAAAAACAAAATATTATATATTTAAACTCTCCTAAACTAAATACAGTCATGTAGAAATCCTGTGTGTATGTGACTCTGACCTGAGAAAAGGGTGTGCTACTTTTTAACATTTTGATTCTTTTCTGAAATTCCTGTTGATGTTTAATTCCTGTTGTGAACAATGAGAAGGAAGAAACATTCAGAATGCAGTCTTTGGCAGATGGACAGAATTAGATCGCTACAGCAGGAGGTTTGAATTCTAGAGGCATACTAAGAAAGTCAGTGAGACCAGAAGAAGCACACACACATATACAGCCTTCCTAGCACTCACCACATGACACTTTACATAGCCTTAGGACTTTCTCATCAGGGGGTGTGAGTCCTCAACCTTGGATCTCCAGAGGTCTGAGCCCAAGTATCCTACCTTTAAAAGGTAGCACTCCATAGTATCAGGTTATTAGCAAAAAATAAAAATAAAAAACTGAGTAATAACACTCTGCAGATTAGGAATTTTAGTGAATTCTTTGATTAGGTCAGACTTGACTTTGCCTATCATGAACACTGAATGTTTAGAATGACAGAGCAGAGCAAAGTGGCACAGCCCCAGAAACCAACAGAATCAGTGCTGAAAATGAAACCCGAACAATGAGATCCATCCAACTGCTGAGGAGCAAATTTTGAGAGTCAAAGGGAAGCACAAATATAGAAGTTTGTAATCATTTTAGTTGATGGTACTTCTACAGAAGTGCACCAAATATACTACAGAATGCAAAGAACCTGGAAACACTATGGGAAATACTGTTCTTACACTGTTCAAATCAACAGCAAGATCTTCTCCTTAAAATTAGAGGTATTTTAACTAACAAAGTACTGGAAACTGTAGGAAATTACACTGAGCATGTTACTGGAAGCTGTAATTAAGGTGTAGAGGTTTTAAAATAGGTCTGTGAATTCTTTGACAGCTCTCCCTTTGGAAGGTGATGTTGAGTTCTCCTCTCCTCCAACATAGGTTGAACTTAATGATGCCTTTCTAACCAGAGAATTAGCACAACCTATGTTATATGCATTGCAAGGTCATCAAAAGGATCTTGCTTCTGCTTGGCTAAGATCCTTGTATAAACTTGTCTTTGGATGAAGCCAGCTTTTAAATTGTAACAATGCTAGGCATCACTGAAGTTCACATGAGAGGAAGGGGAAATCAGCCCCAATTGCATGTCAGGGAGTAAATTTTGAATATGCATCCATTGAAGTAAGTTAAGCTTTTAGGAAACAGGAACCTGGAGCAGTATCTTATTTCCAGTTCTTCAAATGACATTGAGCCATAAGCGTCACACCGGCTATTTGTGAATTCTTTACCTACAGGGTACTGTGAGTGATAATTCACATTAATTATATAAACCTATGCATGCACCACTAAATTACAAATGTATTTGTCTCCTGAGCATTCACACATCTTGTGGTAACTGAGTGGGAAATGTCACTCTGAGGTCTCCATCTTAGCTGTAATAGTCTGCCAACATTGACAAAGCTATCACATGCCCAAGGGACACAGGACACTGAAAGGTGGCTGGGTCTATTTTAGTCTCCCAGAGTAGAAGGACCTGGAGAAGGGCAAAGGCAGGGAAGTAGAGAAATAGGGAGATAAAATCTACAAATGTCAAGAATTACTCAGTGGAAGGTGACAGTATATTTTTGAGATTCAATGTCATAGGGATCAGTGCTGTCTTAGGGAAAAAACATAGGAGGGGTTCAGATTAAAAATAAAAGATAAAGTAATATTATTAGGATTTAAAAATGGATTCACTGAGGCTAGAGAAGGGTTAGAATATGTTAGTGGAAGGAGGATTTGGATGTTAGTATAGATGTGTTTGTTTACTGAAATTTACCAAAAAAGCAGCTGAAACTTTCCAGGAATGACTACAACTTATTAATATTTGTGGGATAGTTTAGGCTCCTTATATCCTGATATAAAACATAATGGAAAATCTATGTATAAACTTTTGTCTAATCATATTTGCTTGTTTTTTATTGTTGTTGTTGTTGGTGGTGGTGGTGGTGGTTTTGTTTCTTTGCTTGTTTGTTGTCTTGTTTGCCTTTATTGTACTAAGGATTAAACCAGAGCCTCTTGCATGCTCGAAAATCCTTAATCATTGACTAATTCCCCTAACATGTCTGATTAATCTTAATGTTATAAATTGTAAATGAACATCAGCATCACTGGCATTTTCAAATTATAGCTAAAGTTAAGAAAAACTCTCTTCAAATCTTGTTACCATAAAATTGCTACTCTAAAGTATTGTAAAAAATACAGTATGTCCTTACAATTTTCTTCCTTTTTGTTTTTTTAAGATGGTAAAATTACTTTTCAATTCACTTATGTTCAACATGATTCACCTTTGCTATTTTGATCATCCAAAAAAAAAATAAAAATGAAGAAACAAACTAAAATTCTCATAAAATAGTTCACATAGAACTGCAAGGAATGAAAGAGTCCATTCATGATTTGTGTCAGTGTTTAAGTGTGTTGTCACTTCCATTTCTATTCATTCAGAAATAGATGCCGACACTGTTATAACAGGTGCTGAACTAGAGACAAGGAGAAACAGCACAATTACCAAAAAGATGGATTCAGAATACTTACTCCTCTAGTCTCACATTTCCTTATTCATTTATTGATTTACATATTTATATAATTATAGTCCTTTCCAGGTTTTTACATAAAAATGACATCATTTCACAAAATTTATAAACTTTATATCTTTAATAAAACTAATTTTAATTCGTGCAAAGTAGTTATATATATTTTGTATATGCAGTTTGATATTCCAATATACTATTCAACATATGATCAAATTTAGTAACTGATTTATCCATATTGTTGAAGATTTCATTTTTCACGCCAATACTATTTGAAATATACTTCAGTAGATATTTTCAAATCATTAGGCTAGTTTCATTTATTTTGGAAACACCCCTAGAAGTGGATTTTATATATCTTTTTGTTTTGTTTTGTTTTTGTTTCTTTGAGACATCGTTTCTCTGTACCTTTGGAGCCTGTCCTGGAACTAGCTCTTATAAACCAGGCTGGCCTTGAACTCACAGAGATCTGGCTGCGTCAGTCTACTGTGAGGGCTGGGATTAAAGGCTTGCATTACCACCACCCATCTTCAGATATCATTTTTACCCACCATATTATAGACATTCTGATCACATTCACTTTCCACTCCTCGCAGGCTCACCCTCCCGCCCGTGTACTCTAACTCTCCCAGAAAAAAAAGCAAACCAAACAAAGAAGCTACCAGGTTCAATTTGTGTTGTCTCTATACTCATTGGGTCAAACTCAAAGTCATTAGACCCTTAAAGAAAATTGACACCCATGCCCCTGACTCCACTCTCAGCTAGAAACCATCAACTGTGAAGAGCTACCCTGATGTGGGATTCCCCTCTGCTTGTTGTCATTACCACTGATTAATAAGAAACTGCTTCGGACCTATGGCAGGACAGAACAGAGGTCGGTGGGGAAAACTAAACTGAATGCTGAGAGAGAAGGCTGAGTCAAGAGAAGCCATGTATCTGCACCAGAGACAGACTCTGGCCAGAAACTTGCCAGTAAGTCACAGGCATATGAAAATACACAGATGAATGGAAATTGGTCAAATTAAGATGTAAGATATATTCAATAAGAAGCTAGAGCTAATGGGCCAAGCAGTGACTTAATTAATACAATTTCTGTGTGGTTATTTTGTGGCTGAGCAGCCAGGAACAAACAAGTGGCATTCTATTATACTACCCTTCATCATCTTTATCATGGGTTTTAAGGATTCACTTCATGAGCTTCCAGTTTGGACTATTTCTTTCTCTTTAGGTGGAAAGGGGTCATCACAGAAGTATTCTGTGTCTCTCATTCTCAGTATGAGCCTTCGGTCACAAATGTCACTGGAAAAGAAGATTTCCTGACCATAGGAGCCAGCAATAGCACAGATCACAGATTTCTACATGGTTTCCTGCAGTAGCATGGATGGATCTTAGACTTCAGCATTCTTTCTGTCAGTAGCTGGGATCACAGACATCAACCTGTACTCTCTAAACAGCATAAATCAGGGACATCAGCATGAACTCTGGTGGCAGCACAGACCATGGACATCAACATAATATCCAATAGCAACATGGATCATGGACATCAGCATAACCTCTTACAACATTATGAACCATGGAAATCAGCCTGACTTCCAGTTCAAGAATATCAACATAATCTGAATGTTATATTGTTTTTATACCTTATCTTGTTTTTATTTTTATTTTCTGTAGAAATCTTCATACCCTTTTTTCAAAATCACTCTAATCCCCTACTCCCTGTCCTCAACATTTGAAACTTTTTTTCCAACACAATGATTTTGCTATGAATGCCCCTCACCATAAATAATGTTGAGTTATTTAATATGTATTTTGGTTATTTGTATTCCCTCTTTGTAAATTTAAATCATTTCTCTAGTTATTAAAATGATTGAATTTTCCCTTTCCATTAAATATTTTATATGTTCCAAATACCAATCTCTTTTTGCAAATATCTGACAAATATTTTTCCTCTTCTCTAAGTTGTCTTTTAATTCTTCTGTAGTTCTATTCTACAGTATTAAAGCTACT
>NW_004949103.1:13994162-13997180 GCF_000317375.1 Microtus ochrogaster
CAGAAAAGATAGTTCTATCCTCCTCTTTCCAGTAGGGTCCACAGTACTAGGAGAAGGACCCACATCTACATCAAAATTATTTCATGATATTTTTTTCTTTTGTTAAAATAACAGGGTAACAATGGGGAAGTGACCTAGGGTCATCCAAGCAGATTAAACAGTATTTTGCTCACTAGTCAGAGGGAAATTATTTCTTAGTATAGATGGTATGAGAGCAAGTTAGTAGATGTGAGAAGTGGTACTGATGCAGCCATGCCCAATATTTGGGAGACGGCAGCCTCAGGATGCAGCTGCCACATGGAACAGCCAAGGATTAAGAAGTTCATGATGACTACGTACTTCTATCTCTAACCTTCACATTGTTCCACCTCTGGGTGATTTTAATATGTAAACCAATGTGTTTTTTAATTGTGTAAGCTTTATTAAGTTTGGCTTCCCATTGCTTGAAATGGAGAGTGCCTTGAACAAAACCTTAGATAAAACATAATTCAATTTGTGAAGCCTTCTCAAACTGTTCCAGGCAGGGCAGCTTATTGACCCTTTATTTCTTTCCCAGAGCTGTAGTCACACAGCACTCAAACTGTGGAAAGCATTATACTGCTGTGACTATTTCATTATCCGTATCTCTGGTGAGAGCAAAGATTAGAACCTCTTCTTTGTCATCTCCTTGGAGTCCTATGTACTAATGCTTAGTCTTCTTAGGAACATCAGTACATGGATGAATACATCTTATGTCTGCAGTGGTTCGGTCTATGTATCATTCGGTTATTAATCTCTGGCTCAAGTAACCTTTATACCCACCCCATTATATTTAAATACCTTTTGAAAGTATTTACAGTTCCTTTAGAACAGACCACTTCCATTCACCTTTATTCAGCAAGTGCTTTTCCTATTACTGCTTAATGTAAGTCACAAGTATAAGTTACAGTATGTAAATATGAATCTATACCCTGCTATCCTAGCAAAGGAATTCAAACTGTAAATAAAATATATATAAAACATATACTGGAGAGTAGATGCAGTAATTTCTATAAAAATAAAAAATAAAAAAAAAATAAAATATATATAAAACATATACTGGAGAGTAGATGCAGTAATTTCTATAGGGAAGACAAGAATGCTGGCCAAGAAATGCTACAGGTGGAAAGATTGGGTGTTAAGTAGGGTAACTAAGACACCAAGAGAATGACAGTCAAAGGTGGTAAAGGACACACATGCATCTCTTAAAGGAATCTCTTGTTCTGAGAAAGGTGATATTAATGTGACGTCTAAAGGAAAGATGAAAAGAATATATTACAATCATCAGTAAAATGTAAATCAAAACCGTGGTGACACCTTACCTCACATCCATTAGGATGGACAGTGAAAGGGAAAGAAAGGAACAACAGGGTCTGGCAAGAACAAAGCTCAGCAAGGTACCAGGTTTGCTGTACAAGCCTGACAATCTCAGTTCAATAGTCAGATCCCACAGTGAAAGAAAGAATTCGCTCAGATAACTATCCTTGTACTGCTACATGCATGTAATGTTGCATGTACATGCATACACAAAACAAGCTTTTTTTATTGCAATGAGAGAAACCAGCAAATGCTGGTGAGGATGTTAAGAAACTGAAGAAACTGGAATATGTGTGTCTTCATGGTAGGAATGTGAAATGGTCTAGAAACCATAGAAAATAGCAAGTTTCCTCAAGAATATAAAACCAGATTGATCACATAGCCTAGAACTAACTCTTCTGGATGTCTATCCAAAGTAACAGAGATTATGATATGGTGGAGGTAATATTCCTTTGTGTCTTGCATGGTTATTGGCAATGATAAATTAATAGGAATAATCTAAATACTCATCAACAAATGAAGGGATTAAAAAGTTGTAATAGATACTATTAGTGAAATAGTATTCACTCTTTAAATAGCAGGGCTATTCATGTTTCATCCCTTCCCAAGAGTTCCATAGGCTCCTCTGCCAATCCTGTCACTCCATGACATGCTACCATCATAACACACGTAGGGAGGACTCTGAGTGTCCTGTAACCTGGCCTGATGTCCTCCTTGTGTTCTGTTAATGTAAAATAGGGGAGGTACCTAGAATCTAGATTCAAGTCTCACCTCCAAGCCAGGTTAATTTTAATTAATTTCTATTCTTAGAAAGAATCATTCTAGTTGATTCTCACAGTCTATTGCAACTTAGGATCGCAGATTTCATCCAGGAAATTTACAAATTCTATGCTGCTAGTTCTCTTATAGATTAGTCCACTAGGCAGTGCCACCAGGACTAACCAGCAGTACTGTAACAGCTAACAGCAAAGTGTGTAACCAAAGCACAGTTCGGAACAGTACTTTGGCTGTCTTGAAGTCAGATGCTGGTACTAGTCTAACAATAGCTGCCACAGTTCAGGAGTCCTACTCTGTCTTCATCCTGAAGGCAGGTTAGAATTTGTTAGAGGAGTTTTTGTACATCTATTGAGATAACCATTTAACTTTTCTCTTTCAATCTACTTGTACATCCTTTATTGCATTTATCTACTCAGGTTTTTGAACAATTTCTACATCTCTAAAATAAAGTCAATCTTAGCATGGCAAATATAAACAAACTTTCTGTAATGAGATCCGGTGCCCTCTTGAAGAAGAGACCTGGTCAGTTATCCTCATTAACTTAGACCATGAAACACAATATGGACAAGTTCAACAGAACCACCATGTATAGGCTGCCCATGCATGCTTCAGCATTGCCAGGTCATTAATCTCAATTCAAATTTTCAACTTCTGATATTCACAAAACACTGTTAAGTAACTCCACAAGGAAATTCCAAACAGAAGTGAACCTTATCATTCATAACATCAGCAACAACAAAAAGATGGGGGAAAAAATCTATGCACAGTATAGCCCAGAGTAGGACTAAGGCAGTACAGTAGATCTAAAAGAAGAAGGAGGACAACAGGCCAGAAATTTAAATGTTTTCTCTTCCCAGATCTCCTTACTCTATAGCAACATATATATATATTCTTATCTGGTAATAA
>NW_004949103.1:13997684-14009148 GCF_000317375.1 Microtus ochrogaster
AGCATTTATAACAATATGACTCCTTAGGAAAATGTGCCTACTAATTAGCCAGAGAGACAAAGAGATACAGACAGAGAGAAATAGAAAGAGAGAGAGAGAGAGAGAGAGAGAGAGAGAGAGAGAGAGAGAGAGAGAGAGAGAGAAATTGTGCTTGATTGTATTTATATGGGTTTCCCAAGGATTCTAATGCATAGAATCAAAGAAAGGAATGGAATAGTGATTGTCAGGATTAGAGAAGAAAAAAATGGGAAACTGATCATCAAGAGTACATAAATATAGTTAAATAAGATGAAGAAATTCTTTAAATCTATTATCCCATATTGTACCTATTATGAACAACATCACATATAGAAGTACTATGCATTTGGAATTTAAGACAGTAGCTATAGTGTCAAGTATCCTTACAACACATATACACAGAGACCTAATCTGGATTGGAGTACATTTTTTTGAAAAGAAAAATCAGTACAAAAAATTCTGGAATAGAGTGAAGAAAGAAGAGATGAGTAAAAAAAATAGAATATGACAGTATCAAACAATGCAGGTCAACAAGGCACTGAACTCTTCTGTTTCAGGCATTTCCATAAATCATTGCTGGAAAGATATGACTGATAACCTGGAATGACAATGTTACCATAAGAGGACTGGAAGGCAAATCCATGTGCACTAGAAATGTATCATCTTAGATATACATAAGGAGGATTTATCTAATTAGGGTTTGAATTTCATATCAAGTGATTCTGCTCCCTACTAAAAAATTCCACTGTAATTAATTCTTATTAAATATTTTAGCTGACTTGTCAGTCAACTGTTCTTTAAAATAAGCATGGTGTCATAATAGTGCAGACAAAATACTCAGTTTCAAAGTTACTGAAACATGGTTGAGTGATGAGAAGGTACCCTATAAAGAGAGCGTGCGTCTAATGCCTCACTGTTTTTCTTAGAGAATCTTCTGAAATAGAACCACCTTTTGTATTTTCTTCTCCTGCCAACATGCTGGCTATGATTGATAGCTATTAAATTGAGTTTTTCCTCCCTAATTTGGTCTAGATTGAATACATTTATAGCACAGCAAGCCACCAAGAGACAAAGGAACAAGTGACAGTTATTTTGTCTCTTTCAGTCTTCTCTGTACTTAACCATCATTTAACAGTCAAAGGACAATGGTTTTAAAACAGAAAAAGAAAATGGATGAGGTACACAGAAAACTAAACACAGTTAAAGCTCCTGAAATATATATAAAAAAATAAGCATGGGTATAATCATATCTCATAAGAAAATAGACTTCAAGCTGGGCGGTGGTGGCGTATGCCTTTAATCCCAGCACTCAGGAGGCAGAGGTGGGCGGATCTCTGGCAGTTCGAAGCCAGCCTGGTCTACAAGAGCTAGTTCCAGGACAGGCACCAAAGCTACAGAGAAACCCTGTCTCGAAAAACCAAAAAAAGAAAGTAGACTTCAAATGCAGAGCCAAGAGGAATTCTATTGAATATGCAAGTTCATTGATGGTTATGTGTAGTTTAGTCCTGTTGCCTAGCCTGTCAGAGTAATAGCTGTCAATCATTTTTGGAGATAATTTATTTGTGAAGGATTTCACTTGCCCAGGATTCAGACTGAAGTCAGAATCACAGACTCTCTAGAAGTAAGGTAAAGGTTAGTATATTGAAAGAGTAGGGTCAAAGTTATGCTATTAACATGAAGGTGCTTTCTCCATAGGAAACTGTGTCTACTTCAGAGGAAAACAAAAATGATCCTATTTTCTGCAACACACTAAAGCTTTATTCAGTGATTTTTATGAAAATGGTAGCAGCTTCTACAATTGGAATATCTGAATTGAAAATATAACACACTTCCTAGTTTGGTCTCAGGAACCAAGACACCTAGACCTTCTCTGTACATAGAGTCAAAAAATATCTAGACACAGAGGTCCATGTTCAAATGTACTTAAACATATAAGGAACTTGTAAGGCTCAGGGAAGAGGAGACTAGAAGGATGCATGCCCATCACATGTAGGAAATTTTAGATTTTCTTAATAAAGTGTGTGTGTGTGTGTGTGTGTGTGTGTGTGTGTGTGTGTGATGGATGTTCATATATCAGAGAGGAGTCTTCAAAAGTGCTTGAAATAAAAACTATGGAAAACAAACTTGTTAATGTTTTAATCTCTGAGGAACACCAATTTATGAAATAATTGTTGGAAGATATTAAATAAAAAGTTAGTTTTAATTTATTTAAAAGGTAGCATGTTCATTTTTCTCTGGTGTCACAATTTGATAAGGAGAAAAGAGGAAATCACGATCAACAGAAAGGATTCAACCGGAGTTCTGTCTAGAATGTTGTGCTGGCCAAGAAAAGTTTAATTCCAGGGGGAGAGAATTTATGATCGAGCATAATGTTCTTCCCCGGTAGGAGATACCATCAAAGTGTCTCTTGATGTGCCTGTATGGCGAGAAAATGAAGCTTAATTATCTTTGTTCACATGTACCAAATGCCATGCCCATGCAGTTCCTAAATTTGACTTAGACATAAAATATGGCCTCTCAATGAGTGTTGGTGCCAGTGATACAAAAAAGCTATTTCTAGAATCATTTATACTTTCCAGAAATGGACTCCTGAGCATGACCCATCAAGACACTGGTATAGCTAAAATGACCAGAGAATTTGAAGAGAAGGTAGAGTAAGAAACAATGTTGTTTAATGTCAAAGGAAGATATACATTTTAAGCCTCCATTCAGAAGCTCAAAAAGGGGGCTAAAGAGATGATTCTGGGGTTAAGAGCACTAGCTGTTCTTCCAGAGGACATGGTTTCAATTCTCAGTACCCACATGGCAACTAACAAATGCAGTGGATCTCTGTGAGTTCGAGGCCAGTCTGATCTACAAGAGGTAATTCCAGGACAGGCTCCAAAGCCACAGAGAAATCCTATCTCAAAAAAACAAACAAACAAAACAAAATAACAAAAACAAACAAACAAAAATACCAGCACAAACAAAATGAATATGAGTAAATTATTTAAAAAGAAAAAAGGAGGATTGTAAGAGGAACAAAAACTCAATAAATAGTTGCACCAAGGAATTATTCTAGGAGGCAAAATAATGACAGTTTCTAGTCTGAACTATTTCACATGGAAAACTGGTGCATTTAAAACTGAAAAGTCCATGATGTTACTCTGATTATTTGTTTACCTGCTGGTCTGTCCTTCTAACTACACCACACACACAGAGAGAGAGAAAGAGAGAGAGAGAGAGAGAGAGAGAGAGAGAGAGAGAGAGAGAGAGAGAACACACACACACACACCATACACACAGGACAGATTTTTTTCTCAGAGATAATTTTTAATGAATTTCTCATTGTATAATTGTATGGGGTGTTACAGTGAAAACCTGATATAGTGGAGTTGTACTCAAGTACAGAATCCCATAATTATGAAACTTGGAATTTTACCTTCCATTGTTCTTACCTTCTAGAGACAGAACAACAGAATTGTGTTCAACAATATTTTTTTTTTTTAAAAAAAAATGCTTGGGTCAAAGAAGTGGGGTTTTAATTTGACATCCTGAGATGTAAGTGTGGGTCTCAAGTGGAGATGGGCTAGCTTATACCTCTCTTTTGTCTTCTTATTTCCATAGCTTTGACTCAATCTTCTTTAGTTTGAATGCAGATGTTCCCAGTTTCAAGGCCTCAAACAGACATTTTCTGGGAGTTATTTTCTCAAAGGACAAAAATAGTAAGGCTATTTCACTCAGAGCATATTTGTGAAACCACAAAAGAATTATTTGGGAATAGACCTGAGAAAAAAGAGAAACCAAGGGCAAAAACAAAGTCAGCTTGCTGTTCCTTCAGCCCTGTGGAGGGAGTAGACACCCTCTGCATCTACTCCCTGAGAGGTCTTCATCAGCCCCCTAGAAACAGCATTCCAGGAAGACAATCAGATTTCTGACAACTTTCTGCTCCGTTGGATTTGACTGTACTAGATTTGCTATTTTTCTTCTACCATAAATGAGACAGAAATGGTCTTTCATGACAATACTCCCAATGCTAGCACCAAGCATTTTAGGTGAGCAAAGAAAAATGTTTCTTAAAACACACATAATATCATTACTTTCCATCTCTAGAACAGCTTTTCAGGCAGTTTTCAACAGCATCTTCCTGGTTGGATGGCAACAATGAGAGTTTTGGTGGACAAGGTAGAAAGTGTTATGTCTGAAAGGCTGAGCTGAATGACACCACTATGGCTAATTACACAATTTCCAGCCTTTCCTTAGCTACCATAATGGAAAAAATAGTAATAAGGATTGAATATAATAAATTCTACAGTCAGGTTCTATTCCTTACCAGCATTGAAAAATAATTAGAAAATGACTAGTTAATTGTATTATTATGACTAATTTTTGTTTGTTTTTATTAAATTATTTCACTTGTTTTAATAGTGACCACAGTTTCCCCTTCCTCCTCTCCACCCTTTCTCTCTTCCCATCTCCCTTGTACACTCCCCCATGCCCAAATCCACTCCTCCTCTTTCTCTATTCAGAAAGGGGCAGGCCTCCCACTGAAGTCAACACATCAAGTTGAGGCAGGACCAAGCTCCTCCCCCTGCATCATGCCAGATCAAGAGCAATGGAAAGGTCCTAATTCCAGTGCTAGTTGCCCCTCAGACAGACTAAGCTACAAAACTGTCATACAGTTGTGGAGGGGTTATGTTGCTTCCTTGCATCTAGAATCAGTAAAGTCCCTGTAGCTCAGGTTAGCTGCCTCTGAGTTGCCTGTCATGACTTTGACATCTCTGCCTTACAATCCTTCCTCTTCTACAGAATTCCCAAAGCTTGGATGTGGTTCTCTGCATCTGTTTCCAGAAGTTACTGGATGAATGTTCTCTGATGACAACTAGGATAGTCACCAATCTGAGTTCAGTCACCCTCTCCACTATTGTTAGGAGTCTTAGCTGAGGTCATCATTGTGGATTCCCAGGAATTTCCTGGCACCAGGTTTCAACCTAATTCTAAAATACCACCCATCAAGATATCTCTTTCATTATTCTATTACTGATTTTTTTAAAGGTGGTAAAGCTTAGAAGAAAAGCAAGGAGAAGGAAGCCAAGAGTTTTGACTTGATTTTGATTGACTTTACTCCCTGAAAAGTCACTGGTATAATTATCCAAAGAGAGAAGAGATGTTCAGAAGGGATTTAGAGGAAAATTAGGAAAGCAAAGCCTCTAAATTTATCCCCTGTACCTGCAGAAATTGCTCTGCGATAGCTGTTAGAACTGGGAAGAGGCAGGTGGGTCATTATTAAGAAGAGAGAACTTTGATTTTTCCTCCCAGATTTACATGGGAGTCATTCCAGCATTAAAGGGATTTGAGTCTCATTTTTGGCACTGTATGTGAGCCATGGCAGACTTCTAACAAGGGCTGCAGCTTCTCACTTCTTTAACAGTAAAGACTGCCCTAGGAGTCCTTGTGCTGTAAATGCATATTTTATGGCCAGGTGTCAACATTAGCAAAGAGCCCCATACTCCACTGTAATGAGTGCATAGTAGTTATCATAATTAGGAAAGCTTTAGATGTTTGCATATTGGGATTTTTAATGATTTTCTTAATTAAATTTATTTATTTAATATCTGGACCACAGTTTTCCCTCCCTCCTTTCCTCCCTACCTCCTTCTACTCCTCTCTGTCTGTACTCCACATCCCAATCAACTCCTCCTCGGTTTCTATCAGAAAGGGGCAGGCCTCCTGTGACTATTAACAAGCATGACAAGTTGAGGTAGGAATGAGCTCCTCCCCTTGTATTTAGGCTGGGCATGGTAACCTAGTATGAGAAATATGTTCCCAAAATTCTGCCAACACATGAGGGACAGCCTGTGCTCCAAATGTTAGGAGATCCACAAGTAGACCTAGCTACACAACTGTCACATATATGTAGAGGGCCTAGGTCAGACCCATGCTGTCTCCCTGGTTGTTGGATGAGACTCTTTGAGCTCCTATGGGCATAGGTTAGTTGATTCTGTGAGTTTTCTTATGATGTTCATACTTCTGGCTCCTGCCTTTCTTCAGCAGAATTCCCCAAGTTCTGCCTAATGTGTGGCTATGGGTCTCTGCATCTGTTTATTACTTTGCTAGCACAGCTCTAAAGTGAAAGCAGAAGATGTTGCTCAAGATGTGGCTGCGTTTTATTTCTGCTGCTTTGAAATCAAGAAATTCGTCTGTTGGAGATGTAGCTTTGATGGTTTTCATCTTGTCATATAAATGTTCTAAATGTTCTTAGGGGATATTTAAAACATGGAACCCCATAAATATTTGTTAAATGACATAATAAATAAGTAACTGATGCTAATTTAGCAAAGAGTGAAAGTGATTAGCTTCAGACACTTTGTCTTGACTTTTAAAGCTGAGTTCGTTTTTCTCAATCTCTTTCTATCTTTGCTCCCCTTGTCAATTCACAACTCTTTCTAATTGACTTTAAAAGAATTCAGGGCTTCTTTATTTTCAAGTCAATGGTGCTATATTACCAGAAATCCATAGGGGAGTAACATGTTGGCAGAATTTACTCCTGGTTTCAATGTATGGAACCCCATATTTGAGTCATAGAAGTTTTACATAATGATGACGGGAGGATGCACACAGAAACGAATGCATGCCTTTTATCTACTACCTGGCAAAGAAGATTCCTAAGAAGAAGTTGTGTCTGAAAAGGCTCTTGACTAGAACTGCAGTGATTTGGAGTGGCTGCAATGTTGTAGGTTTAGCGGCTAATTACCTTATCTGGGCTGGCTTTAGACCATCACTAGACAGCTATTCCTTGTCTGCCTCTATTTTGAATATCCTATGACTAAAAGAAAAAGGACTTTTGGATTCTATTAATGTAACCAGCTACTAGTTTTCACCAACCTAAAAGCTAAGAAAGTCAATTAGCATCTGAAGCCTCTAGGAAATTCTTGCTGTAACTGCCCCTCAGATGTACCCAGAATGTATTTTAAATTTTTCTTGATTTACGACTCTCTTTGTTCTGTAAAAATGCAAATTTCATGAGACTGCATTTTTAAAACATGGAACTTGGAGTAACCAAAACCTGTGTCACAGGTTATAGTCACTCTAATTTGACTCCAGAATAAACTATTTGTTATTTCTTTTGAGGTGGAATCCATGTGATTGTTTTTGCCTTGACACATTAAAGACACACAGCGTGCACAACTGAATTAATTATCTACGCCAATATGAAGCTATTGAAGTAGTGATGCAAATTTTCTTTCTGTGAAAACTGCTTACCTCATCATACAAATGGTAAATATTTACCCAAGGCTTTCAGACTTATGAGAGTTCCAAGCCAAATTCAAGTAGGGCAGCCTGGTGAGTGAGTGCAGGGGTGTAAGTGTCTACAGTGTAACAACAGGAACACAGTTCCCAGAAGTCAATACAAGAGCAGAAGGCAGTGGCTTCCATCTTTGATCTTTACATTCCTACAAGTCAGAGAAGGCAGAGACTGGAGAATCTGCCTTACCCCACAGGCTGGCTAGTTGGAGCATACACAAAGGCAGAAACAACAAGGGAGAACCTGCCTCAATGAGAAGGAAGAAAAGAATGAAATCCTAAAATTTGTCCTCTGACTTCCACATATGTAAAATGGAAAATAGACATTTACACATGCACACATACAAAAACACCCTATAGATACTCATATTTCCACACATTAATAATGGTGGTAATGATGACGATGATGAAGAATCAGACATATTAGCCACTCTTCTATTGTTATAAAAAGATACAATAAAAATAACAACTCTTAAAACAGAGAGCATTTAATTGGGCCTTGCTTACAGTTTCAGAGATGAGGTTGTCATCATTATAGCAAACATTGCCGTGGCATACAGGCAGACATGCATAAGTAGATGAGAGTCCTGCATTTTGATCTGCAGGAAGGAGGAAGAGAGAGAGAGACTAGACCTGTCACGTCACTGGCTTCTGATACTTCAAGGCCATTTCCAGAGGCACACTTTCAACAACAAGGCCACACATCCTATTCCTTCAAACCTTGTAAAACAGCTCCACTCCCTGATGACCATTCTTATTCATACTACCACACCAGGTAAACTGAAGGACGAGAAAAGAGAACTTGAGTACGTGAAGAAACTTTCTCTATTTCTCCATGATTTTGTTTTGTCATTTTGCAATGTTAAGAGAGTCTGGTACTATTACCACATGTTGGAACACATAAGCCCTCAAAAGCATACATGATATTTTAATTTGTTTTTGTTATAAAAATGACAGGGTATAAATTATATTTTAGAACTGTTTTTTTGTAAAATATCAGAGACAAACATTTTTTTTACTCCAGTTAGAAGATCCAAAGGGAAAGGTAGGGAATGGATCTTGGAGGAGTAAAGCATGCTCCCCCGGGAGGGAGGCCATTCGATCTTTCTCGGCTTGACACTCTATTTTTGCTTGACCTTTGAGGCACTTTGGTCATTTCTGGCCCTTTTCTCTATCTTCCTTCACCTTTCTTAATTATTAATGAAATGAAACAAACAGCCATAAAATGCTATGGTTCTCTAACAGAAAAATAAGTTCAATATTATAGGTTTAACAAAATACCAGATTTTTCTAAATAACATTGTCTGGAGCATTTTTAATAAATTTTGAGACTTATCAGGAGACAATTAAACTCATCTAGAACATCATAATACCTATTTCCTTGAGTCACTAAACTCTGAAATCTAACTTTTCCTAACATTTCTAAACTCTGTCTTTGAAATAACATGTATTAAACATATACAAACAGAGTGGCAAGTTGGGTTTATTTAAGGAAAAGTTATATTTTTAAAAAGTAAAAGGAACACTCCTCCATTGCAGATGGGAGTGCAAACTTGTCCAGTTACTTTAGAAATCAGTATGGCAGTTTCTCAAAAAATAGGTAATCAACCTACCTCAAGACTCAGAAATACCCCCCTTGGGCCTATAAACAAAGGATTCTCCATCATACTACATGGACATGTGCTCAACTATATTCATAGTAGCATTATTTGTAATAGCCAGAACCTGGAAATAACCTAGATACCCCTCAACCACCAATGAATGGATAAAGATAATATGGTGTATTTATACAATGGAGTATGACTCAGTAGTTTAAAAAAAAATTGACATCTTGAAATTTGCATGCAAATAGATAGAACTAGAAAAAAAGTCAACATGAGTGACATAACCCAACCCAGAAAGAAGAGTATGTTATGTATTCACTCATATGTGGATATTAGACATAAAGCAAAGGATAATGAGCCTATTGTCCAAGACCCTAGAGAAGCTAGGTAACAAGGAGAAACATACATGGATCACTCTGGGAAGGGGATATAGACAAGATGTCCTGAGTAAATGGGGAGCTTGGGGGTGAGGAAAAGGGACAGAGGATGGGGAGAAGGAGAAAAGAAAGAGAGGGGGAGAACTTGGGGGAATCTGATAGTCAAGATCGGTAAAGGACAGAGAGGGACAGCAAGGAAAGAGATATCTTGATTAAGGAAGTCATTTTAAAGCTAGAAGGAAACCTGGCACTAGAGTAATTCCAAGGAATCCACAAGGATGACCCCCAGCTACGACCTTAAGCAAATATGAAGAGAGTCAGTGAACTGGCCTTGCCCTGTAGTCAGATTGATGACTTTCTTAAGTGTCATCATAGAACATTCATCTAGCAATTGATAGAAACAGATGCAGAGATCCATAAATTAGCACTGGGCTGAGCCCACCAAGTATAGTCAAAGAGAGGGAGGAGCAAGAATACCAGCAAAGGGGTCAATACAATAATGGAGATACCCACTGAAGTAGCTCACCAACTCTGGCCTGACAGAGGAGGAGCCAGCATGAGACCAAACTAGATCCTCTGAATGTGGGTGATAGTTGTATGGCTGGGGCAGACTGCAGGGCCACTGACAGTGGGACCACAATTTACCCCTACTGCTTGTACTGGCTTTCTCTTTGAAGGGATACCTTGCTCAGCCTGAATATAGTAGAGTAGGCCTTGGTCTTGCCTCAAAGCAATATTCTAAGCTTTGGTGGCTTCCCATAGGAGGCCTTACTCTCTCTGACGAGTGGATGGAGATGAGGGAGATGAGGAGGGAGTGGGAAGAGGAGAGGGAGTGGGAATTGGAATTGATATGTAAAATGAGAAAAGATAGGTTTTGGAAAATAAATTAATTAATTGATTAAAAAATAGTTAATAAATAAATAATTTTTTAAATGTTTTTAATTGTAGATCACAGTTATATTTATTTTATTCAATTTTTCACACAGTATAATTTAGTCATGTGCTTCACCTCATCCAACTCCTCACATATCCTTTCTGCCTTCCTACCCACCCATCTTTGTATTCTTTCCCCCATGTCGTTCATGACTACAACCAAACAAACTAAATCAAGAAACAAAGATGAAAGAAAAAATTCCCACAAAAGCAAAAATCAACATAAACAAGCAAAATTATAGTAAGACAAAATATGCAAAACCAGAGTGAAACAAAACAAAAAACCCACAAAATACAGCTGAGTTTGTTTCCATTTGGCCAACTTCTCCTGGGCATGGGATCTTCCTTGGAATGTCATTGGTAAACTCAGTGGAACTCTACTGCAGAACACTGGGTTTCACATTTCTAGTACCAGTTGCTAATCACTCTTGGTTAAGAAATCTCCGGACCTCTGTGCACTTCCCTGTCAGTGTTGGGTCCCAGTCTACACTGAACTGTTTAGCTTTTGTGTATGTTGTTACAATCTCTGTGACTCCATATGTGCATCAGCCCTGATCTAGCTATAAAACACTGTTTCTTTATGTCATCAATCCTCTCTGGCTCTTAACAATTTTCCTACCTCCCTTTTTTCCATAGTTCCTTAAGCCATGATGAGAGAGGTTTGATGAAATATACAATTTAGGACTGAGTGATACAGGATGTCCAGATGTGTAGGTTTCTGAGATAATTTCCATCTACTGACAGAAGAAGTTTTTCTGATATGGGTTGAGCAAGGAAGTGATCTACAGGTACAGGAGTATGTCATTGGAAGTCATTTAATTGCTATGTCTCTTTAGCAGAATATTATTAATTTTATTTCGGGGTCCAAGATCAAGAACCTGATCTAAAAGGTTCTTTGCCCTTTTAGTACTGTCTGATAGGGGTTCCATCTCATAAATGGGACCTTAAACCTAATTAAAATTTGGCATGAAATTTGTGCCACTGTATCTTGCAGGCAGGTAACTATTTTGGGTCAGAGGTTTTGTAGTTGGGTGATACTAATGATTCCCTTTTTCTTCCAGTGGCATGCAGAGTACCTTCCAGCACTGTGAATGTCAGTCAGTAGGAGTGAGGCTTCAGTTATGCACCAGCTCAACTGACCCATGCTTGATGACATAAGTAAGCACTATCCTCAACAATAGGGCCTTGCCATAATGTTGTGGAAAATAACACATAGCCTTGGCAGTAGTCTGTCATCTTTGGAGGTCA
>NW_004949103.1:14010503-14011369 GCF_000317375.1 Microtus ochrogaster
TTGTCCCCTGCAAACCAAAGTCGCTTGCCCAGGAACTCAGAGTAGAGCTTCATCTTCTCAGGGAGACCCGCCAAGTACTCTGGCTTCTTTTTCTCAAAGTCAGGGCTGTAGCAAACCATGGCCAACTGTATGCGGGTATCCATAGCCTGGTTCTCCAAAATGTACATCCGAATCCTCTCCTCTTCTGTCTCGCCACACAGGTTGTGCTTTCGGGCAATGTAGCGCAGGATGGCGTAGCTCTGGGTGATCTTGTGGGGCCCGTCAATTAAGTAGGGCAGATTGGGAAAGTCCAGGTTCAGCTTGAATTTTTCATTCAGCCACTGGCTTCAGTCAAAGTAGGGAGCGACCCCCATGGTGCATCTCTTCTCCTCATAGCTTGTGTCTGTGTATTCCAAGAGCAGGCGGGTGGCGTGAGCCAGCCCATGGATGTCCCAGTAACCCAGTGTGGCAGGCATGGTGCTGGGTGGTATCCAGAGCAGGCCAACCTGGATCTTGCTAGTTTGAGTTTTCTGAACTATCCTCCAAAAGGTGATTTCTAAACAATGTATTATTCATTTTGTATGAGCTCCCCAGAAAGACAAAAGCAGAGAGAGTTAACATCAATCAACAGGTATCAACAGTGAGAAGAAGGAACAGAGTGATTACAGATATAACCGAGGAGTCTTCTGGATATGATGAAAATGCTCTAAAAGTGCACTGTCATAAATATTCTGTAAAGGTGCTTTGAAATAATTGAATCACATACTTAACATATATTCATAAATATTATATATATAAGTTATACTTCAAATAAAATTATTTTAAACATCTGTACATTTACTCGGATAAAGTAAGCAAATACTTAGCACATATAAAAAGAGAGGAAA
>NW_004949103.1:14011469-14028014 GCF_000317375.1 Microtus ochrogaster
TGTATTATTCATTTTGTATGAGCTCCCCAGAAAGACAAAAGCAGAGAGAGTTAACATCAATTAACAGGTATCAACAGTGAAGAGAAGGAAGAGAGTGATTATAGATGTAACCAAGGGGTCTTCTGGATATGATGAAAATGTTCTAAAAGTGCACTGTCATAAATATTCTGTAAAGGTGCTTTGAAATAATTGAATCACATACTTAACATATATTCATAAATATTATAGATATAAGTTATACTTCAAATAAAATTATTTTAAACATCTGTACATTTACTCTTGGATAAAATAAGCAAATACTTAGCATATATAAAAAGAGAAGAAAGTATAGCATGGCTTTAAAATCCTGGAAATACTTGGTTCCATGGTTCTAGGCTTTATTTGCTTGAATATCCTAGCATTTTTAAATAATGGATTTCCTTAATAATGAGAATAAATTATTGTTAACTATCATTATCATTACTATTATTATTATTACTTAAGACATCAATGCAATTTGTGTTCTGACAAAAACAAACTACAAGATGGAGACAGGCCATCAAATAAACACTGTAGACATGAATGGGCTGGCTTGGTCTCCAGTGGAGACTTAACCTTCAGATGAGCGTATTTAAGATTTAGTTTGCTCAATCCATCCTTTTTACACATGGTTAATTAAAACCATTTCCTGCTCACTAAGTCCTCTAAATTGTTGTTCTAAGAATCTTCCTGAGAGTGTTGGGGAATGTTTCATCATCTTTTCTGAGGAGTTAAAAGAAGCAAACACCCTAGAAGGAGTGAGTTAAATGTCACATTTTGATATTACATGTGTAAGACTTTTCCAAACAGAACAGAAACAAGATAGAATGTTGAAAGAACAGCCAGGACAAGCATAAAAACAAACACAAAGGATGGAAGACTTCACAGTAGTTATTTTTACCTTGGCTGAAGTGCATAATTTTACTTGGTGTTAAGGGGAATAGAATAGACCCTGCTGTTAAAGACAATTTACTACAACAACAACCTTATACAAAGAATCAGAGTAATCACACCCACATATTAGGTATGGTAGTTCAATTGCTAAGAGGTATGGTAATATTCTTAGATGTAAATAAAGGAAACTAATAATATGCATATTTTATTGGTTAATTTTAAGGTTATATAAGGCTCAAAAATAAGTAGAAGAGACTAACATAAGTCCTATATCGCTGTTGTATTCTTTTAAAAATGATCTGATTTGAATACAAATTGTTTGGTGCAATGCAATGAAATGGCAAATAGAGTCCCCATAGACTCTTCAAGGTTCCTCACACAACCTTCCTCACAAATACCCTGCACCAGATTGGAGAATTTGTGAGAATGTCTGACATCATGTGAGCACATTATTATAATGGTTGATTTTAATTATAAACTTGATTGAACTAAGAAATGCCTACAAAGCTAGTGAGGCTCAATTCTGAGTGTTTTGTGGCAGAACTCCCACACACATGATTAAGGAAAGAGGGGTCTGAATCAATCAATGGTTTCATTAATAAGACGGTATCAAGAGAACGTGGTAAGATACAGGAGAGGGCACCTAGTTAGAGGAAATGGGTCATCATAGTCTGCTACTTAAAGTCCATACAGTTTTGTAGCCCTTCCTTTATGTTCCTTTAAATGCTTGCTGTATGTCCCTTTCACTACATCCTGTCTCCCAAGAAGTAAAGAAAGGCCACAGTCATATGTACTAGCTGTCTGAGCCAACAGAGACAAGGAGTTATAGAGGAATTATAGATTTATCCCTTTTAAACAGTGAGGCCAAGTAGTAACTCCTCCTTTTAAATGGCATGTCAAGAATTTCAACACATAATGTGCAGGTCACTGCCATCCATCATCATAACCCAAAGGCTATGTTTTAATTACATTAGCACTCACTCTTGGTGGTGGACCATCAGTGGGCTCTGAGTATATGAAATGACATATATTCAGTACCATGGTATCACATACAGTTATCTGCACTAAAAATCATTTATGCTGCACATATTTGCCGCTGCCTTTTCTTCCCTTCTGATAATTACATATCTTGTTCTTCCCTCTAAATTTTTAACAGAAAATATACAGTTAAAATCACACAACCTCTGCTTTTTTATTTCATACCTACTTCTTTCACTAACACTTTAAAGTTTCTTCCAATTATTTTCCTGGCATGGTAGCTCATTTATTTTAGTGCTGAATAATAGCCTATTGTCTGGATGTACTACAATTTATCCATTCTGTCCTGAAAGACATTGTGATTGCCTCCAAGTTTGAGCAATTATGGGAAAAGCTGTTAAAAAAAACATCTACCTGTAGGTCTCTGTATGCACATACATTTGGCACTACTTTGAGTAAATAGCATGGAGTTTGAAAGTGGGATTGGATAATGAGAAAGTTTTCAATTTTGTAAATAACTAGTAAACACTGCTGAAATGGCTTCATCGTTCGTCCCCACAGGTAGGAAAAGAAAGAAACTGTTATTACTTCAACTCTTATGGCCTATGGTGTTGTCAGGGTTTTGGATTTGGCCCTTTTGGATTAAAAAATCTTCAATAGTAGCTGATTTTGATTTAATATGCCATTCTATAATGATTATACATTCATCATCGTTGTTTATCTGCTTCAATGCTTAGTTTGTGAGTAAGAATGTTTTATAGCTCATGTATCCATTAATTTGATAATCCCTACTTCCAAACAAATGTTCTGAGCTGCTTTACAAGCTCCCTAATCTCCAGAACAGCCTCGTTTAGATCTTTTCAATCATTAACTTTCGATCCAGTATAAAGTGAACACACATCCTTTTAAGTGCTTTTCCTTTTACTTTTTTAGAAGATCGTAATGAGTATTATAAATCATTTCTGTCATTTCTTTTCCCACTCCAAATCAAGCTTACACACCTCTGATGACTGGCGTCTTCTTTGAGTATTACTGTTATACATTATTGTTGGTCTGTTCTTTAATTATTATTCTTACATGTACATACAGAGATGTAAATACAATCTGCTGAGACCATTCATTGTTACTTCACTGTGTATTTGTTTAAGCCTGACGTCTTGTTCTTAGAAAATCTATCAGGAAAGTCTTCCCTGGAAGAGATGGATTCTTTAGCTCTCTCTCTGACTAACGGCTAATTGTTGCTATCCTGTTATATGTGGGGCCTTGGGAGAGCCCCCAACCCATTAACATGCTGGGTAGTGGGCATCATTAGGATGCTCTTTTTTCAGAAACCTATTGTTGGGATTTCTCAGGTGCAGCTTCCCTGTTTTATACAGGAGATACTCATCCACAGAGGTGTTATTTTGGAGAAGAAGGAAACCACTACAGAAATCCACAATGGGTCAAAATGTACAAAACATCAGATCAAGGATCTACACAATCCCAGATGTTGAATCTTTAATATAGTCTCTACATCTAAGGCTCAGGGACCAGCTGAGAAGATGGGGCAAAAGGTCATAAAAAGGAGAGAAAAAGCACATCTACTGAATATCAATATCTAACCCAGTGAAGAGTAAGTAAAGAATCTCCATTTTCTAGACATTCAATGTGAAAGCTGTGAAATCTGAATGTGTTTGTACTGATGATAATCTTCAGAAAGCATCTACACATATGAAACCTTAGGAACTATCAACAGAATCAATGTGCTTCCTTCTGCCCTTCACTGTTTGGTAGATATTTTATCTAGTAAATTTATTTCCATATCTTCCACCCAAAATAAAAAGTTATTCATTATAAAGAGTAGGGCTTTTTCTTTCATACACCCTATTTCAAATTTATTAGCATAGATAATATTTAGACAATGCCAAAGAGAAAGATTAAAAATAAAAAAAAAATTAAGGAAAATAAGTATTTCTGAATTTCAGTATAATTTTATGGTAGTAAAAACCACCGACAACACAACACTACAAGTTATACAACCTTCAAAATAAGACAGGGCTTCTTGTTGGCTTCAGTTTTTAATGATTTGCACAAAAAAAAAATCCAAAAACCTTCTCTTACAGAGGCAAATGATTCCTCAGAGGTTATCAACAACATCATAGGAGCAAAAGAAAAGTTGCATAATTTAAGGGTATTATATTCTCATCCTCAGGGGAGCGTGACAGCGTACTATTAACATTGTGCATTGATGCTGACGGCCATTGGAAAGCCCCACGTAAATATGGCCACCACAGATCAGTTCCATGGGTGATTCAAATGTAGCAGTTTTGATAACCCTTAATAGATATTAACATCACTTAAACATTATTTATGATGTATATATTTATTTTTAAATATAAAATGGATACTACCTATGGCTTTGATTTATTTGTTATCTATAACACTCAAACTAGCTCATGAGGGATAATAATATTATAAGAACAATCAAATGAAAAATTGAAAATCTCAAATTAATCTTAAATATAATTAGAAGATTTAGTAACTGAATTCATTCTTTAAGTGTTAATTCCAGATCAGGAAAAACGGTAAAGGAAAGAGAAGAATCTGTGGGGCAAAAATCTATAAACTCAGAAATCTCTAAGTGGTCTGCCACCTAACTTCTGCATTGTGCAGTAGGCTATATTGCTTATTACAAGGTTTTGGTCCTCAAATATCAAAAGTATGTGCACAGAATACCTGAAGATGAGGGGAGAATAATTCCTATTGTGTTTTAGTTTAACTTTAAAAATAGTGTTTTAGAAGATATGCTACAAACTGAAGTTTAAATGTGCAAATATTATCAAGCTCTTCTTGGGATTTAATGTCTGCCATAGAATAAACTGGAATAAACTGTATGTAACAGAGCCAAACCACATCACCAACATTTACCCATGCTTAGCTGTTAGGCCAGTTGCAGAAAGTGATACATAATTGTGCCCATTGTAGATCAGAGACCAGGAATATAAAGCTAAAGATTCTAAAGACTTGGAAGACATAGCATTGGGTAAAGAGATTCCCAGTGAACATGAAATTCAGACTCTAAGACCTGAACAAAAAGCCAGGTGTTCATGCTTGTAAAACCAAGGCTGGAAAGTAAAGACAGAAGGATCATAGTAGCTAAATGCCTAGGCAGCCTAGCCAAAGGTAAGCATCAGGTTCCATGAGCAATCATGTACGATAATAATAATAATAATAATAATAATAATAATAATAATAATGTAGAGAGTAATAAAAAGATGATAAATAGTTATTTCTGGCTCTCATACATACATAAATTCCCATAGAAGTACTCATACTTAAAGTATATGTATGTATGTATATATATATTTATGACACACAGAGAGAGGTGGGGGCAGAAAGACAGACAGGAACCAAGACATACAGAGTCACAGAAAGTGGCAGAAAAGAAGAAATCATGAAAGTCCTCAAGGCACTACAAGTACAGAAAATTGTCAGCGATATTCTGGCATTAGCTTCTCTCTCTCTCTCTCTCCTTCTCTCTCCCGTCAAACACACGCACACTCACACAATTATTACACACATGCACACACATACACATATACACACACACCTCTGAAGGCTGACAAGCCTTATCTTAGTTTTGCTCTTGTCAGTCTGGACCAAGTCTTCTCTTCTGTCACTAGCACCCAAGTTAATATTCAGCCATTTCTAGTCTCCATTCTTATCTGAGTAACTCTGGGTAGATATTTTCTATCATCAATGGCATTCTCCTGAATCCGTTTGTAATTAAAACTGTCTACCTGTGATCACAAACTCATTATGTGAGATACAATATAAATGCATAATAACAATTAGCACTACTGTTTATTAAAGAATGACAAGTCAGGCTTGCTTATTTTAATTTTTGAGTTACTTTTTACAAAATTCCTGCAAGAAAGATTTTTAAATTGCTATTTATCTTTATTTCATTTCATTTGTTCTTCCTCATGGCCTGAAAGCCAGGTTCTCAGCACGGAAATCAAAATTAACCTTCCTCCTTCTATGGCAGGCACCTAGGGTAACATCATGATTCAAACGCAGGTGCTGTCTTTTGTGATCATCCATGTCAAATTTTTAGCAGAGAGTGTGAAGTTTCTAAAGACTGAGATAGATGTTCAAGGTACATTTGAGAGGTGTCTGGGGAATGAAATTGCTCACCGTGTAGACCTAGGAATACTGATTAAATTGGTTGGCTAACTTGAAAGACAGGATGAACTACACAATCTGGCAAGTATGTTAACGAAATGACGATGGGCTTATTAAGGCAATATAATTCTCATTTCCAGAGAAATATTATTCATCAGAGAAAGATTAATAATGATGCTTAAATGTTTGGACATCTTCCTACCTGGGAGATGAGCCTAATCCTCTTCTTAAGCAAAGGAGAAACATCACACAAGGGTTAAATGCTGGGACTCTGGGACCTTATACTTCTGAGTTTAAATCCTATGTGTTACTTTTCTGGGTAACTATGTCACCATGTTACTAATGAACTTAGCAACATAGACATTAACTTTATCTTTAAAGCCTGTATCATTAAAGTAACTGCCTTATGAATTTGTCAAGGAAATTAAATGAAAAATGTAGACAAATCTTAGAAGTGTATGTCTTCCTGTCTCAAGAGGCTGAGATAGGACTGACTAAAATTACTAGACAGAAATAGAATGAAACCCTGTCTAGAGCTAAAATATGAGAAGGATGGGGATGTAGCTCAGTGGTAGAGTCCTTGCTAGCATGGACAAGGTTGTGTCTGACCCCCAGTACATTGTCACACAAAATGGTTCATAATTTTGCACCACACCCAGGCTAGAGAAATTATTATTGAAAATACATGCAGAGGACTTTCATGATTCTAAGAAGAGAACTGTTCCTTCCCAATGGAGACAGATATTTCAAAGAAAAAAAATAATAAAGTGTAAAAAAAAAATGAGGAAAGCAAGAAGGGACAGGGCAAGTAAGATCTGAAGAATTTTGGGAGCTGATGGGGGAAATGGGAAAGAGAGCATAAAGATGAAATCCGAGTGGGTATGTGAGACTAGGTACAGGGGCCAAGGACCCTCTGACAGGCATCCATCTGGACTGTGCATTGTACAAACAGCCAAATACTATTTCAACGCCGGCACTAGGAATGCCTTTGTATAGAGGTGAAAAGAAGTCATTTAAATGCAGCTACTTCCATTTTGTTCCAGAGAGATTAAGCCATGTTTGGAGCCACTATTTTCACCCTTTCATTGTTTACCTGATTTGAGTATAATTGGGCTTGATTGGAATCATGGGAAGCCACTAATTAAAATGATTAACAATATCAATAACTGCAAAGGGAATAGAAAAGGATGCCTCTTATTTTTAATGAACGGAACACACATTCTTGCTGCCTGAATGAATAGAAGTTAATTGAGGAGTGACACCAGGTGACGAATTTCTGAAATGTCTATTTTCATGTTCTTAATAAAGGGCACATTGTCTGAAAAGCAATGAGGTATACCCAAATTATAAATCTTAACAAGGTGTTTTGTTCCCTCTCTCTCTCTTTTTCTGACTGAATTAAAACCAATTCTAACCTCAGAATGTTGTCAAACCCCTGGTTATTGAGGCCAACTTCTGCAGGATGCTGTTCTGAACTCTGGTTATATTTCAGTTTCGCCAAAGACCTTTAGATTGTTCTCCTCTGCTTTTATTTACAAAGGTGGTTTCTGCAAATAGGCTTTGAATAGAACAAATTTTTGACAGAGTGGCAGGACACAATACAGGTGCAAGGAGGACTGGACAGGGCACACATCCTTCTCACTATTCATGGGGAAGATACTGGTGTGGCTTGTTTCAGAAATGTAAGTGAAGCCATTTGAATGATGCTTTTCTTCACTTACAATGTTCACTCTTTTGTTCGAACTAAGTTTATCTCTTTACTTCTGGTGCCCAGTGGCTAAACTCTCACATGTTCTACATTTGGTTTTCTTTTCTGGGGGTGTTTTTTAAAAAATACTTGGGCTTACCTTTCCTACCTACTAATACTGAATAGACTGGACTTTTTTATTAGAGCCTACCCACCCTTGAGATGTTATGTTCTGGACACCTGAGGAAGCCACGGAGTTTTGCATTTTACTTCTAGTTACATCTTAACGTTTTCTGTTTCCACTTGTGATGTTATCTGATGGGCAGATAACTAACATTGACAGAGAATGCCCCTCAAGTCCATTCACAAAACCACTCTCCGTGTACTTCCACTAGACATGTTCTTTTCATCTTTTCTCCTCAACTCTGAAAAGGCAGTGAGATAAGACTGTCCAAAGCTACAGGTTCTGCAATTCTGAGAACAGAGATCTGAGACCACTTTCTCTCTCATAACATATAACCACATTGTGATGAGCTGCTTGCTTCAAAAGAAAATTGTCAAGTCTTATTTATTTTTAGTTGTATAATTTCTTCACCCGTAGTCATGTTTGTGCACCACCTGAGGACCTTGTACCCACAGAGGTCAGAGAATGTGTCAAAAACCACTGGCAATGGAATTATGAATGGATGTAGAAAATTATATTGTTGCCAGAAATCAATCCCAGTCCTCTGTAAGAGCAATAATTATTCTAAACCACTGAGCTACCTTTCCTAACCTCCTTATTTCTTACTTTCAAGATGGAAATAAATATATCATATACCACAAAGGACTGCTAAATAGATTTTAAAAATATTCTCATAAAAGCATTCAGAATTTACCTAATCTTCAACAATTCCTCGATAAATTTCAGCTGACTTACAAGTAAGGCTGTGGAAGGATTGTGTTTACCTTCAGATCCCCAGGGCCTAATACAGGGCCTGGCATGGGTTAGACATTTCGTGAGAAACTGTGTCACTGTTTGCGCTGTTTGGAAAGTAAAATTGGCTTTGGCTCTTGATCTTTTCTTTGCGTGGAGTTGGGAAAACAAAGCAAATTTTCTGAAAGTGAAATGCTGTTACCACCGTAGCTCTGCCCACGTACACCCCCACATAACTTGGCCCCGCTGGTTATTTATTGTTTCATGATCTGAACATATAAAGGTTTGGGCACTGGAAACACTCCGTCAATATTTTATGGATTGAATTTTCTCTTTCAGATACTGTCTTCTATTCTTTCAAAGTAAAGCAGAAGATAAAAGTGCACTTTGCTGGGCCTTGTTCACTGCATGGTTTCTCAGGCCTCGCCTTTATTTTCTTTTTATCAAAATATTAGTATTCCGTCACAGGGATATTTTTAATAACAGCAAAAAATAAAGAAGACGGGATTGTTTTCAAACAAGCCTTCTATAAGTGCCAAGTTATATAGCAAACCAACAATAGCATCAACAACAACATAAAAGACATAGGATATCTCTAGGAACATCTAAAGCAGGAACTCTAGAGGTTTGAGTTCACTGTAAAACCCTTCTTCCCCATTTCTCACTCCTCCTAACCACTTCGGCAGTTTTGTTAGCCTTTAGGACGTCACAAACATCATTATAAATATACTACCAGAACTCAAGATGATTCATGCCAAGGGCACTTAGCTAAATTCCTTTATTCACTTTTTCAAAATTGGGGAACACCGGACAGGAAGTGGGAGAAGTGTAAATTCTGTAGATACTCATGTATTAATGAAAAGCATAATAAAAGTGAATAACTATCTCAAAAGAATATAAAATTTTATATATTACAAACAAATTTTGTATGTGTGCATAAATTCATTTTCAAATGTGTCTGAAGGAAAATACTCGGCATTCTAGAAGCTACAAGTTATCAACAAAACAACTCAGTTCTAGGTGAAACTTCAGCTTTGAGTAGTTGGTGAGAATAGTTACAGAAGCCCTAAAAACAAAACAGGTTCCTTAAGTTGCATTTGATTACCTACCCGAACTAGATCAGACTTATAGGGGAAGACAACACATAGCTCGGTTGCATTTGATAGTGAAATCAAAGTGGAACTATGCTGGAATCTGTCTCCATGCCAGACAGTTTTCATAGTCCCTGAATGTGCTGTTTAAGTGTCTGGAGAAGAAAAGGCATTAACAGTCTCACCCAGATGTGCCCTACAAACTATAAGAGAAGAAATGCATAACTACTTGTATAATAGTGATACTATTGGGGTGGGGGTAACCCACAGTCCTTCGAATGGATTCGAGGTGCAGTACACAGGAAGAAATCCATGCTGGTCCTATAAACTTGATCAAAGGTAATTTTTTTTAATAAAGTAGCATTCTAAATGTTTTTATCTATAGACTTAATTAGATAAACCTTTTTCCTTGTGAATGGTGGTAAATTCAGAGATTTATAACTGCTCAAGGTGCCCATAATAATTGACAGGTGAGTGACAAGATGTTGATTGTATTTCCTACGGCTCAGAGAATATTGAAGAATGGGGAATGTTGCAGAGACAATTTAGGAAGAAGGGCTGCAAAATGCCATTTTCTACTCATGAGACAGCCACTGCCATCCCGATCTCATGACAGCTTTAGCAGCTATTTCTCAGCCCTGTGCCTGCGCAGAAATGGATCTGGCAAAAGACATGCATTACCAGATATGAGGCACAAAGAGCTCTGAATTCTACTGCAGCAATGTTTTTGTAATAGATTTGGGGGGACAGGTGTTGCTTCAGTAGAGCACCCACTGGTAACCCCACAAGGCTCTAAAATCAGTTCTAGTTCAGTGTTCACACAGGTGACCCTGTTTATGCTAAATAGATACAAAACAAAATGTAAAACTTTTGATCTGAGAAACAAACTGACAGGGAAGAATTGGGATTGATAGAATTTAGGAGGAACAGAGGAGATAGGGGGAGAGGGCGCCTGAAGACAAAGTGTGTGTGTGTGTGTGTGTGTGTGTGTGTGTGTGTGTACAAATGCATGTACATATGAAATTGCCAAGGAACAAATTCAATAAAAAATTAAAGAATGAACTAAAAAATATAAATATGTCATCATGAATGTCTTCTAGTGGCTTACCTAAATACACAGCTAAGCCAGACAGCCAAGAAAAGTTCATTTCTTTGTCATAAATGGGGCTGACAAGCTTCCCACCTTTCCATTCTTTCTTCAAATCGAAGATGCAATGACTCATCAATAAGAAGTCAATGGAATTTAAGCTTTTGTGTAGGTTACTTTAGAAAACGCTGATGTAATAGGGAGAAGTTGGTTGGATGGTTGTTCATTGAACAAAATAGGACATATCTTACATACATCTTGTTGTGTACATACATATATCTATATCTATCTTGCTGTATATGTTAACTCTTATTTCTTCAGTAATGCATTTCATAAGTTTTCTGATAATGATGAGATGATCTGCTTTGGGAGCGATACGTGCATATTGTCAGTTTCAAAGTATATGCTGACAAAACAACCAAACTTCTCAAACTTACACACATATTTTGTCCATCTATTCCAGACATCATGCTTTAAATAAACAGCGTTAACCTTGAAGGTCAAATGAGACTCAAGCAAAAGATGTGCTAAGCCACCATGGTACTAGTGAAACTAGTATTTATTCTCTAATGCTAATTTCTAAGGATCCTAAACCAGCTTAAGTGGTATGTCTTAATAAAATAAATGACCACTTTAAAATTTAAATGAAAACACTGAATTTTGGCGTTTCTACAAAACATTTAAGAAAATAAATGAGTATTACTATAATTTTTTCCCTGTGGCAAAATAGCACTCAATATATTTTATCTTTTTATTTGAGATTCTTTTTCTGGAATTGCTAGTTTGTGATCAATGTGAGAAATCTGGCCTGTTCATAATTATCATACCCATAAAAATGGAAAAGGGAATTCTCAGGAAGAAATTATATGATGATATGTAAAAATGAGAAAATATTAAAGTTCAGTGATATACCAGAAGTCTGATGTTCAAGCTGATGTGAGCAGATAAATAAAATGAATTCAAATTGAAGTTTATTTACACAGCAGGATTTATTAATTATAGCTATTTTAAAATAATGTGATTTTTGCATATATGTTTGAAAAAATGTTTGGAATACTACCATTAAAAATATACCATGGATTTAGGAGAAGTATAGGGATATAGCCAGGTTCTTTAAGCAAATGCTAAAAATGATCAAAAATTGCAAATAAAAGCAAAATAAAAAAAAAAAAACTAGTGAGAATGAATTCTGCACCTGGTCATGTCTCCACCTTCTTTCCCCCTTATTCTTATGGAGATGTTTATGCCCACTTCAAGGCTTTGCTGAAATATTCAACACAGGTCCTTCTTGGATAAATTCTCCCCTACCTTCTAACGGAATCATAAGGTAACGATGACTAAATGAATGACACGCAGAGAATGAAGTGAAGGTAGACTCTGCTGTATAGATGGCTGATTATTGTGGGTATAGATGACCAATTACTACCCATTCATGAGCTCTGTTCTTGTCTCTCCTCACTGGAGACTATGGAATTGACACAGCTTCTCACCACTTCCTGGCAGATGAAGAAGGTGCACATGTGGTACATTCTTGGCCAGTGAGATATAAGGAGGAGTCAGCTGATTCATTGAAAATGCAATTATATTTTGGGGTATGGGAGACCATGATCAGGAGCAGTATCACCTATCTTGTTGCCCAAGTTTGGAATTAAGGAAGCCATATAGGGATTATGATTGGAAAATGCTCACACGTGACATTGAACCACAGCTTTATTGTGGTTGGTAAATAAAACTGAAGTATTGTTATTTGTTTAAGAAAAAAGTAATTGATTTTCTGTTACAGAGAAAGCAACCACCTGCTATGTCTAAGGGCAGAGCTTCTTTTCCAGTAATTTACTTCAGGCTATGAGTGGGCATTTCTGAGTAATTCTCTCTCCTTCCTGACCTTAAAAATCACAAGCCAGCTCGGGCTTCTCAAAGGCTCAAGTCTGAGAATTCAGGGAACTTATTCATTCTCTGTGCCAATTACAGAAAGAAAAAAAAATGAAAGCACTAATTTTAGAACCCTTGCCAAAGCGTCTAAAAGTGGGGCAAATTAAAACTTCCAAACTCATTAATATCCAATTGTCTAATTACTATACTATTCATATCACAAACAACACAAATCCATATACAGGTAATATGTGAAGACAGTAAATTGTGTATGTGTGTTTGTGTATATATGTGTCAGTGTGTGTTTGTTACTATAGGTGTTCCACATTCTCTCTACCAAGAACAGCCTTGCCTCTGGTAACCTGGTGGAAATGAAGATCAATATAGGCAACACAAAAACCATTTCAGGAAATATCAGACGCCATCAATTGTCAAGTAATTAGAGGAGTGCTTTGGTAAGTGAACAGCTATATAATCCTGACTGCTCAAATCACTGTCATCATTTTATTCGTCCTATTCTCCAAAGGAATCTTAAACAAAGCATGCAGTGATTGCTTTGTTATTTCAAATCTGCCTAGTAATTTTCCGGTGTATTAGAAAAGATGCAATGTTGACATCTTTTGGATGGGGATTGGGCCTCTGCCTGATGAAACTGTTCATCTTCAGCCAACATCATTACTTGGCATCCACACATCTGCTGTTTAAACAATACCACACTCTCTTTGTTTTCTCTGCCAATAATTAACTTAATGTGATAATTCATCTTTATTCAACCTGAAAAAAAAATCAGTGTTAATTCTACATCATGAAAATCAGGCTCAGTCAAATGAAATGAGTTGTCTGTCTTGAGCTTATGCTATTCATGTAGCTCAATTAAATGACATTCCAAAACAAGGGAAGATAGATCAAAACCAAGAGCCTGTTTCTGAGACATCATAGCAGCGTGAATGATACCAGAAGACGACTCCATATCCCACAACAAAAGAGTTATACTATTTACCTAAGTCCTCAAATACTGTTTACTATTATGACAAGTCCAGTCGTTATCAAAAAACGGCCAAGACAATTTCACATGCCCACTTTCCCCCCACTCTATTTTTTATCTATGTTTTTATCATAGTTTCAGTGCTGCTGTATCTTCTATATCAAATTTAAGTCATTCTTACTGTCTCACGGACTTTCTTCTGTTTTTGTTTCCAATACTTTTGTTAAGTTGGTTCGTTTTGCTTTTGCAGTGGCCAGGTCTTGGGCTGGACAATAACTTAATCAACTACTGATGGCCTTTACTCCTAATTATCTGCCTTTATATCCCAAGGGCTGGAATTGCTCAAAGCTTTTCTTAGTCTCCCTTTATCATCCACTCATTAGAATCCTTATATTTAAATTTTTTTCTGCAAGGCAAATGACTGGAAGAAACACTTCAGTTTTTATATGCAAGCCATATACTCTACGTGTCCTAGGACATCTGTTGTTGAATTTCTTCTTCCTTTTTAATATATAGTGCCAGATAATTTGTGGATTCTTCCTTTACCCTACGCCTCAATATAGAAGACTTACTGTGTGCGTCCCACCTTTAAAGTGGAATCTGTAAACTGAAGCTTTATTATATCCCTCAGGGTATTTCTGATCAAACTATTGAATATGGCTTCATCTTTCTACTTACAGTAAAATGAAAAATAATACAACTACTGTATTCAAAGTACAAAAATGTCCTCTAAATTACCTAGGGTTCAGAAAATGCTCTATTTATGAGATTTTGGTATTGGGGGATATTGTCCTGGATAGAAGGTCAAGAGAAAGACTGGACAAACATTGGCTGGTGCTTTGGGGTCATATCTGTGACTCAAAGGTATGCTCACCTATGTAAGTAAGTCAGGGATAGACAAGGGATTAAACAGAAAAGATCTGTGGGAAAGACTCATCCAGGTGTTTACATCCCCATGACAAAGTCAGGAGCACTCTAAAGGTTGTGAGAATATTAAAGCATCAGGAACATCGCCTGCCTAGACTGAAAGGATCATAGGCAGGGCACAAAGAAAAAGCTCAAATATCCCTCCTGGCCAAAGCCAGGCTGATACGATGACTCAGCAGCAAACATAGGCTGCCCTTCAGGCAAAAGATACAAGCTTAAACTTACTGCAGCCTCTAACCTAGAAGTCAGAAGCAGAGCTGAAATGCTGGAGATTCTTGAACTCAAATACAAAAGTGGGGACGTAGAGGACACATAGCCTGAGACACACAGAACTTGTACTCTAATGGAAATTCTACTCTAAGATTCTAAGTTGCCTTTGACTTCTTCCCACCTTCCTTTCCCCTCTCTTACAGTTGAAATGCCTAGCTCTGTCACCCTTGTGTCTGGTTACCCATTATTTGTATTTGGATAGCTTTTTTCTAGACTCAGGGGCAATAAATGGAGAGAAATTTTGTCCAGAACATCCAGAGTGATACACGTCTATCTAGATAGCTTTGGATGATGGCCTTTCAGATTCTGCAGTTGAAAAGATCCTAGGAATTTGTTATAGCAGCTAGGACACTAATACAGTCAGCGCCATCCTGTCAAAATTGTTCTGCTCTCCACTTTTGTCAGCATCGTTCTCCTCCTTTCTGCTTTTCCAAGTGTCTTTGTAATGTAGTCGAAAATTAATATTTTTTCAAACATAGTATTTTTATTGATTATTTAGGAATTTCACATTACACTCCCAAATCAGACTCATGGCAAGGAGCCTGTGCAGTAATCTGAAAACATTTTGATTTCCTTGGTCTGTGCTGCTGCCAATGGCCATGGTTGAGTCCATGTTCCTGTTGTAGCTAGGGGCCATGTTGATGCACCAACACCATGGTATATCTAAATTCTTTCTAAATCAAACACAAGCTGCATAAAATTTAATTCTTTATTTTACTATCTAAGTATCTCCTTCATTGTTTTAATGTACCCTCCATAAAACAGCATTTTTTTTTATTTATGACAAAAGTTTCACAGATATGTCTCTGGTGGCTCTAATGAGGACAGTGGTATAGAGCAAGTGACAAAACTGTTGAATAGCCAAATAATTATCTCATTTTTTCTATATCCTTTGTTTAATATTTGTGGATTTATTTCTCGTGTGTGTGTGTGTGTGTGTGTGTGTGTGTGTGCGTGTGCTGTGCAACACACAAGAGGAATCTACAGAGGCTAGAAGATGGCATTGTATTTCCCAGAACTGGATTTAAAGAAGGTTTTGTGGTATGTGTGAGTCCTAGGAGGTAGGAACCAGACTAGGGTCTGTTGTAAGCACAGTATGTAGTCTTAATTGCTGAGCCATCTTTTCTACCCATACTTTCTTTACATTGAGCCCACATATCTATCTAACAGTTTCTCTCTTTATGAGTCCATTTAAACCTTACATAGATGTTCTATTTAATAAGTATCAGGATTTCTGTGTAAGTTTGCCTAAGCAAGATTGTCACAACACATAGATAAAAATCATAGCTTGAGACAGAAGAAATAAAATACTGTCTCATGACTGTGATTACTAAAGAAACAACAGAATCTGTAGGAATAAATTGGAAAAACTTCTAATCAATATGAGAAGGCCTCTGGGGATATTTTCTCATTATAAAAGTTTCCTCTTTCTTTATAACTTATGGATAATGGATATATTCTATAGAGTTCTCAGACTACCTTTTGATTGTATCAGAGTGATGAATGAGGATTTGCCATGAAATGAATGTTGGTTTTGTAGTTCATTTCGACCTAAAGCATTCTAATAATCATTCTGTAAGTAGAGGAGGGTAAGTTTGGATATCTTCTGAAATCTTTACCTCATTCTCCATAGTAAGTGGCCAGTCCAGAGCACAA
>NW_004949103.1:14033629-14034911 GCF_000317375.1 Microtus ochrogaster
CCTGATTTGGACCTTTCTGATAAATGAAAACAGATGTGAGGTTTCATACACTAAAGTATAAAAGGCCTGAGAGTAAAGGTACAACAATATAAAAGATACCTTTAGTATTACACAAAAATATTTAATTTTTTTTCTGCTTGATAATGGAAATTCAATGTCCTAGCCACAGGCAGTGAAGAGACTTTTCTCAGAAGTGTAATAGCAGCAAGTGGTTCTTCCTAACCTGGAGCCAGTTTTCATCTTGTACTCATTCTCATTCCTGACTAATGAATAACAAGTTTGCGTTCCCATCTGGCCTTCTGTAGCTAAGAATAGCAATAGCATAAGGTGAAATGTCAGTGGAAAAAAACAGTGGTTCATGCCATTTCTAAAATCACAGAACCCAATATCCACAGGAGCCTAATATCCCAGCAAATATTCTCAAGCATAAATATCCCATTCCACAAAGTAGTTCAAAAAGATTAAAGCCAGGAAAGTAGTTTTGAATCTTAAATATAATAAATAATTATCAATGTAAGTTATTCTCTGTCTTTCTGATTTGTTTATAGAATAATATTGTGGCTGGGTTGGTGTCCAGATTTCTCTTTCCATAACCTGCAAAGTACCTTCCCACACCAAACAGAGTAGAACATAGGGGTGAAGGCTCCCTGTAGGTACCAGCTTAACCTCCCTATGGTCAATGGGCTGTGGATGCTGTCAATGACAATGAGATCCTGCTGTCAGTTTTCAGAGAGTCACCTTCTATCCTAGTATCAGCTGAGGTTGTTTGTGGATCTCCAGAGGACACCCTTGGCCAACAATTCAACCTAATGTAACAACCTATGCCCACCACTGCAGGCCCAGCCTGACGACAAAAGTTGGTCAGTTCAGACTCAGTCCTCACTAAGGTCACCCTCACAGGTTGCAGGAAGTTTCCACTGCACTAGGTTTCGACACCATGCCCAAAATATTCCCAGATTTCAGCTCTCTGCCCCTCACTCTCTTCCTCCATCCCTTCCCCACCACTTTGTCCCTCCTGTTTCTGTTTCCACCCACTACCAGTCTATCTACAAAATCTATTCTATTTCTCTTTATCTGGGAATCTGCACATACTCCTTAGTGAACTTCTCTTTATGACACCTCATTGGGTCTATGGATTATAGCTTGGTTACCATTTACTTAAAGGTAATATCCAGTTATAAGCAAATACATACCATATCTGTCTTTTCTGGGTTTACCTCACTCAGGATGATATTTTTTTCTAGTTCTATCCATCTGTCTGAGAATATCATGATGTCAGTTT
>NW_004949103.1:14036696-14038078 GCF_000317375.1 Microtus ochrogaster
ATGGAAGATACTAGAAGATGTTTTCTCAATGTACCCTTAAACTATTGCCTCAGATACATTAATATGTGTGCTCAGAACATTACACTACAAAGCTCACCCTGAATCGGTGTGTCTGTAATGGGGCCTGAGATCATGCTTTTCTCACAGGCTTCTAGGTAAAGCAATGATACTGGGCTAGAAAACACATTAAGTTGAAAGGAATTAGGGCCCTTTTTTCACTGCTAGTTCAGAAGCTCTTGTTCAGAATTGAGATCCAGGCTGGGCAGGAGACCCTGGGAAGTCAATGTTTAACTAATTTTTAAAGCTATTCTAAGGCATTCTGAAGACCAGGAATGTAACTTCAACCAGTTCTATTGAAATTCTCTGGCAATGCAGTTCACTGGAGACAGCCTTATCGAATTATTGGCTCATTGTCATGACTTCAGGGTAAAATGATTCTGATCTTAAAGCACTTCTATCCACCCTTCTGTAACAGGTAAATGAGTCAGTTTTACAAACTGGGTAAGAAGATAATCCTTCTCAATTCACTAACATAAGTCATCCAATAATTAGAAGCCTTAGAAGGGCACTCATTTTGCGAGTTCACCTAGACATATTTTGTAATGTAAAATATGAGACAATATAAAATTTCATTCAAGGTTGACAGTTTGAGTTAACAGTTCCTTTTCTAATATATTGATACTCTTCTTTCCATGTTTTCTTGGGAGTTTTATGGACATAGTAGTATGAAAATCTTTAAGTTTCAACTCAGTATCGTTTCAACTTAACATGTATTTTAATAATGAATGGTATAAAGGCTAGATGCCAGATAGTTAACAGTTAGGTTTGAGTCAGGCAATGATCATACTTGTGTGTGGACACCAAACCTTTACCCTGGATTATCTGTTGTAGTACTAAAAGACTCAAATTCTGAAGAATCCCTCAAACCCAGGAATTCCATCATAGTTAGTTACCCTGGAATAATCAGTATATATTTATATATAACAGAAATGTGGATAATTAAGTATTCCTTATAGCTAAGTATTTTCATAGAACATTCAGAGAGAACAAATGATTGGACAACACTGCACATTTAATAAAAAAAAATCCTTAGGCCAAGGATTAAATCCAAATCTTTAATTATACATGTACCTCTATTTCCACAATATCATTAGACCATTGAGTACCTTATTATCCATTGATTAATATGGAAAGAAGAAAGCTGACACAGTTTTATAGCAGGAATAATAATAATGAACTTTCTTTTATACTTTCTCTGAGTAAAGCACTTGTCAAACACCTTACTGAAGTGGGATGGCCTTCTATATATGTGTTGCTTTATTGGTTGATGAACAAAGCTGTTTCAGCCAATGACTTAACAGAGAAGATGCCGTGTAGCTGCC
>NW_004949103.1:14039816-14040753 GCF_000317375.1 Microtus ochrogaster
GCCTGATGAAGGTTAATATTCAGGAGGATGCCTATATGTTTGTCTTTGGATTCACCTTCTAATTGATATTGATAAAATTTAAAGTCTACTTTGTTACACTGTATACATGTATTTCTGCTGTTGTTTAAGGTATTGTGTTTGTACAGCTCATTTAAAAAATGCAATACATATTACATTATTGTAGATAGTCATCTATAATAATAAAACTATAGTCATGTTAGTTAGGTTTTCTATATGTACAGAGATATATTTCAGATGACTAAGTATTCTTCAATCCTTTTAAAGACCTACAGAACATGACATTTCAAATATTTTAAGAACTTCTTCTTTTCTAAACAGTGAGACATGTCTGCTTCTGGCAGCTCCAATTACTTGAAGAGGAAGATGGGTATCAAAGAGTCTCCTTATGGAGTTTGCTAGCCTCCAAAAAAGCATACAAGAACATGCTTTTTCCTGGACTGTTTGACAGTATGCTGGATGAACTGGACATGCAGGACCCACAGAAAATGACTGCTGAACTTGCCTAAAGAAGGTATGACTTCAGGGTTTCTGCTTCATGAAAGTGTCTGTCAGACATTCTGCAGGACACAGAAATAAGTAACAGATAAACTTTGACAGTACAAGGCATAAAAGGTCTTCAAATTTTCTGTTTAATGGAAAAGTCTGCCAGATACTGTGCACTTGTAGACTGAAGATGGATGTTCTAAGATGGATTACAAAAGAACTTTGAGTAATTGCTCAGACAGTGAGATGTCTCTGTCAATTCTAGAGATTTAGGTGTTACTTACAATGCACTTTCTGTTTGCTTAAGTAATGTTATATCCTTCTTTGGCCATTTATGGAGTTGAGAAAAAATAGCTATAGTTATAAAAGATAAATAAAGTTTTTGATATAAAACTTTAAACTCACAAAGATAGAATAGATGATAGAGTATTTT
>NW_004949103.1:14041248-14056306 GCF_000317375.1 Microtus ochrogaster
AAATGAGCATTCTCCTACTACATCTTACCTGCTATTATCTTCAAATATAGAGACTTACATGAGCATTAAATTACTTTTGCAAAACCCTGTAGCACAGAATAACAGAGCCAAGTTTTAAATCAAAACCAATATGCACCTGAAATCTTTAACATTTCCAGTCCCTCAAATATCACCAACACAGTCTGATCAGAATTTACTCACACATCATAATAGACTGGGGGAAATGCTCAATGATGGTTGACATCTCACTGTACAAATACAGTGTGTTCTTTCTATGCTGCTATTCATATTTATGAATGGAATTTTATGCTTCAGCATAGTTATATCAATCACTTAATTTATTATTTTCAAAAACTACTTTGTGATTTTCTAAGTTCAATAATTCTTTAAAGCTTAATCTCAGTCGTAGTATCCTGTAGTAACAACAGTATAGTAATAGTAAATCAGTAATAGTGTCTATGTGATCAGAGATGTGGTGTGGTCATTACACAATCATAAAATATTAGAATTAATATATTCATATTTCATTCATTTGCTATCTTTACCAAGTTTCAGACATCTAAATATTATGTAAAACAGTCATTTTTATAATATTGAGTTTTTTTTCATCAATTTTGGTAAGAAGAAAAAGAAAGGGTTATTTGATTTTGTTTCCCAGTTAGAATATCATTATGTAAATTCAAAAAATTGTAAGAGTCAGCTTAGTAGACTTTTGGTCTATGGAAAATTTACATTTATTGCCTTCATTTTTGAGTTTCCTTTGAGCCTGTTTGAGTTGATTTTCAGAAAAATTAATTTTGCCTAATAAATCCCTTGTCTTTGAAATCAGCTAGCCTGATCCATCCTCTGAAGGTCCATGTACCATTGCTGTCCCAATTAGTGCTGGGAATTTTTCATTATTCCCATGTAGTTGGGAATGTTGTTATATTTAATGTTTCAATTAATTCACTTATGGAAAGAGTTCTGCAGTTTTGTCAATGAATTTATGGATACCCAATGTTCTCAATTGTATTACTTGTAAAGCAAAGTCTGTAAGACAAAAAAAGCAACCTACTGAACAGGAAGAGATCATCACCAACCCTACATCAGAGAGAAGACTGATATTGAAAAATGTATAAAGAACTCCAAGAAATTAGACATCAAAATACCAAATAATCCAATTAAAAATGGGGTAAAGATCTAAACAGAGAATTCTCAACCGAAGAATCTCAAATGGCCAAAAAGACACTTAAGGAAATGTTCAACATCCTTAGCCATCAGCGAAATACAAATCAAAATGAATGGCTAAGATCCAAACATCAATGATAACTTATATTGGAGAGGATGCAGAGTAAGGAGAACATGCCTCCATTGCTGGTGGGAATGCAAACTTGGACAACCATTTTGGAACTCAGTATGGCAGTTTCTCAGAAAATTAGGAATCAACCTACTTCAAGACCCAGTACTACCACTCTTGGGCATATACCCAAAGGAAGCTCAATCACACTACAAGAACATTTGTTCAACTATGTTCATAGAAGCATTATTTGCTATAGCCAAAACCTGGAAACAACCTAGATGCCCCTCAACTGATGATGAATGGGTAAAGAAAATGTACTTTTACACAATGGAAAACTACTCAAGGTTAAAAAAACAAACAATGGCATCTTGAAATTTGCATGCAAATGAATGGAACCATCCTGAGTGAAGTAACCCAGACCCAGAAAGATAAACATAGTATCTCATTCGTACGTGAATACTACTAGCTGTAAAGCAAAGGATAACAAGCCTATAGTCCAGGGACCTAGAGAAGCTAAGTAAAAAGGTGAACCCTAAGAGAAACATATATACATCCCTCTGGGAAAGGGAATAGACAAGATTTTCTGACAAAATTGGGAGCATGGGGATGGGGGGGGAAGGGAGGAAGAGGAGGGGGAGGGGAAAGGGGATGGGGAGGGAAGGTTGAGGGAATGGGAGAGTCATAATGAACAGAGAACAAGGAAAGAGATATCTTGATTGAGGGAGTTATTATGGAGCTAGCAAAAAATATGGCACTAGAGAAAAGTTAAAACCCTAAGCAATAGTGGAGAGGGTGCCTGAACCGGCTTTTCCCTGTAGTGTCAGATTGATGACTATCTTAAATGTCACCGTAGAACCGTCATCCACCAACTGATGATCCACAGTGGAGCACTGGGCTCAGCTCCCAAAGTCCAGCTGAAGAGTGGGAGGAGTGAGGATATAAGGAAAGGGTTCAAGGCCATGATGGGGATACCCACTGAAACAGCTCACCTGAGCTAATTGGAGCCCACCAACTTCGGCCTGACAATGAAGGAACCAGCATAGAACCAAACTAGGGCTTCTGAAGTGGGTGGCAGTTGTATGACTGTGGCAGAGTGTGGGGCCACTGGAAATGAGGCCAGGATTTATCCCTACTGCTTGTACGGCCTTTTTTGGAACCCATTCTCTTTGAAGGGATACCTTGTTCAGCTTAGATATAGTGGGGAGGTACTTTGTCCTCCCTCAAAGCAATGTGCAAGACTTTGTTGACTTCATTACCGCCTCTGAGGAGTGAATGGGGGTGGGGTAGAGGGAGAATGTGGAAGGAACAGGAGGAGGGAAGTAGTAGGAAATGGGATTTATGTGTATAATGAGAAAATGTGATGTGTAAAATAAAAAATAATAATAAAGATATCCCAGGATATATTCAAATTTTACATTCCCCTCACTCAGGACTCCAGGCTGCCAAATTGTTGTTTTTTTTTTTTTTCAGAATTCAAACTAAGTGAGCTCTGAGGATGCTCATTTTTTGTGGTCTTTGCACACATCTTTGGTTACATGTAGTCCACTCTCCTTGCAGTTGACTGTGTAACTTAGAAAGAAAGCAATTCTAGCCTCACAACTGTCCCTTGTATTTAGGGGTCCTAATTTAGTCCTGTGAAGGTTCTTCTGCTATCCATCCAGAGTCAGTGAGTTCTCACAAGCTCAGCTCAGCTGTTTCTGTGGGTTTTCCCATCTTGGTCTTGACAGCTTTGCTCCTATTATTGCTCCTCCCTGGAGGCAATGGTGGAACAGCAGGAGGGGAAGGAGAGGGGATGAGGATAGCTATGTAAAATGAGAAAAGGCTAAATTAAAAAAAATCTTATTAGAAAAGAGGAAAAGAAAAAAAAAAGAAAGCTATTCATTTTGTGGAGTCTAGGTTTCTCCCTTTGTTACCATGTTCATCCCCCACTGAATGAATCAGATCCCATTATATGATCATGTCTCATCTATTATGTGCCTGGCAAAACACTGGAATTAATTTCATTATCTCTTTTAATTCTTTCTTGGCAAATTTCTGCCCTGTTCTCTTTACCTTCCTGCAAGATTTCATGCCTTTCAACATGCCAGCTATGGTTCTCAAATTTCACCTTAGTTGAAAATTTAAATCTCTATGTCATAAATGACACTAAGCAAAACTGTCACATAATCCTTTCCCATCACAAACACTATCAATTCCTCAACTTCTAGGCTTCCCTCTTCAGGAAAAGAACCCCAAAGCAATCAGAAGTGATTTCATCTTATAAGCATCCTGATATGGGGTATAACTGGGTCTAATAAACAGAAGTGTAAGCCACACAATGTGAGCTCAATGCTGCTAGCAGAAACTGTTCTGCCTGGCCAAGAGCCCTCTCTCCTTTCTCTTCTTGGGAGTAGGGGCAGATGGAAAACACTAGGACATGTAGGACTGCCATATGGCAGTCCACAATCACTTAACTCTCAAAATCAAATGCCAAGCTTTGTGATGTAGGGGATCACAAGGAAGTCATTGCTTCATACTGTCAAGGGTAATGCCTTCATATTCTCTAAATAGATATAGACATATACAAAATATGAGAATCTCCATTTCATCTTCATCTATCCACATCTAACTGTCATGGTATAGAATCTGAAGATGCTCTACGTCTGAAAGCTCCCATGATGGAGCTCTTATGTGTTCTGTCCAAGCTCTTCTAACTAGGCATAGGTAATTACTTCATAAAGAATTTGTGGTATTTGATAAAGAAAAATGTGTGGAAGGCAGATAGTAAGTTTAAATTATACTGAGAAGCAGACATATTCCACATTAAATTTAAGAGATGTCTAAGAGAAGTCTAAATGCTCCCTGTGCAGTAGACCACAAAATGACAGAGTAGCCAATCATTCACCCACTCAGTATTTTAAACAGGAGGTTCATATTGTCTTTACCTGTGATTATTTTACACATGAGCCATCATTCTCAGCTGCAAATCTTTTTTGAGAAATAGAATCCAAAATAGCCAAAGTCTCAGGAGTAGCAGTCACTGAAGTCACTAACCCATCTTTACCTCAGCTCATCGCCTGTGCTTGTTTCTCTTGATAAGGCTAGCTATATCTTATTCTAGGAAAAGCAAGACTTCCACCTGTGTACTAAACAGCATGCCCTGCCAATCACTCTTACAAAGAAACCTCTTCTCTTGCATGTTCAAGACTACTTTCCATCCTATGATTTTTGACCATTTACCTATTTCTTTAATTTCATGTTATTTTTGTACTAATAATTTTGTATATAAGTTGCATATAACTTTTACAATCATAATGACAAAACACACTTTGTCTTATTTTAATCATTTTACTTGTGATGTGATTGATCTGATTTTTCTGGGTTATCTGTTTTGGAGGAATTGTCGTGTGTACATGTATTCCTCTATTTATAGAACAGAGTATCTTAAAGATGGCCAATTACTTTATAACATTGCTGAAGCCCAACATTTCCTTCAGGCCTTTGGCAACATTTAATACTAATGAATATATTTTAGAGTCATCAATCTAATTTATACATTTCTTTCAAAATAGTATGCCTGATAATCCTGAATCTTCCCTCCCCCCCTAAAAAAAGACTATTTAGAATTCTTGTGCTTAAATATTTTGCTGTAGAGTGTGAAAGAGCCAAATACCTTTGCTTAAAGGCTCTCAGAAGATTCAGTTTGGCAGGGTAGTTGGGAGATTAATGACACAGGGGCAGATGGCCAGTATTTTCTTCCTTGCTTTGATAATAGTTACATTTGAGTACACATAGAATTAACACATCTCTGCTTGCTCCTATTTTAGGACAAAAATATATCTAAATATTAAATCATCTATGAGCTTAAACTGAATGCCTAGTGTGCACCAGGCATGCAGTCTTCATGGAACATCTTACTGTTTTTACTGTATTATTAAACAGAAAATGAGGACGAATCTGACCAGTGACAACTCAGAACAATAACCTGGAATATGAATGAATCTCCATGGAGAAAATATTGATTATGAATGTTTTACTTCACCAGTGTCCCCACAACCATAATCTTTTCCTTGTTTTTAATAAATTATAAACTTGTACAAAAAGAAATTTTAATGCCAATTTATTAAATTAGTTCATTGTATATGGCAGTGTCTAGTGTACAGAGAGCCACAAACAACCTTTTTTACTTCCTGAAATCTTGGTAGAAATGTCTCTTGTTACAAATGTGACCATAATACCCAATTCTGAAAGTTACTGCATATATATATCTTTGTGCTACTCTCCTAATTCACATGAGAGTCTTCAGTCCTTTACTCTAGAAACAGGGCTTAAAACACATTTTCCATAGATTATAATATTTAAATGTAATAAGATTCCCAGCACATAGCATCCAGTCTCGAGAACTGAAACATAAAGCAAATAACAATCCTTGTTTCCTCACTTTATATCCTGGACATATATTAAGTTCCCAGCTAGTAGTTGAGTCTCTTTCTTAGTCTTCTTACCTGGCCTTTATCCTATTGAAATTCTTTAATTATTTGCATTCTCTTGGATATAAAAGGAACGGGGTGCAATGTACCCTATTTCCTCTCCTGATGTGGAATTCCCCTATGTATGCTATGATTACTATTAGTTAAGAAGGAAGCTACTTTAACCCTATTGCAGCACAGAATAGGACAAGGTAGGAATTTTAAGCAGATAGAGGAAGAAAAAAGGCAAAGTTAGTGAGAAGCCATGTAGCCATCATAGGAGACAGACACTTGACACTGGATAGAGTCTTACCAGTAAGCTACAGCCACGTAGCAATACACAGATTAATAGAAATGGGTTAATTTAAGATGTAAGAACTATCTAGAAATACGCTTAAGCTATTGGCCAAATAGTACTACAATTAACACAGCTTCTGTGTGATTATTTTGGGTCTGGGCAACTGGGAAATGAATGAGCAGCCTCCAGCAACACTCTCCTCCTGCATGGTTTTTGGAATTTTGTGGCAAACGTATTGACCATCTGAAACTAACACTGCTCAGGTTCTTATCATGTCCATACACCATTCGAAGTTACTGAACTCCTATGAATGTTATTCAAGCTTTTCCATGCCAAGGTGAAACCTATGCTGACTAGTTAGTTCTGTTGTTCTCTCCTTTCCTATATGTTCAAGTTACTGAATTTGCTAAATCCTTCAGGCACACCCAAAGCCAATCTTGAACAGCAAGCACTGAATACCAAGGTTTTATTGGCAAGGCTATTAGGTTGCAATGGCTGCATCTAATATATACGTATGAAGGCAGTTCATGGAACTTTCAGTGACTCAACACTGACCCAGGAGCCCCCATGATTTAGGCCAGATGGCAAACTGATCATTAACCTCTTTCTGATATGGACTTGTTTTTCCCCAAAATGTGCTATTATAATTAATGATCTGTTGTTTGGCATTTTATCAACAAATGCCATCCATTAACTAACATTCTCACTGCTAGATCAATGATAATTATCACAGAGATGACCTCTGGCACTGGAAGATGCTGGGATTAGTTTTGAATGCAGAATGAGAGAAAAAAAAAAAAAGAAAACACAGAGAAAATGATGGCAAGCGAAGCCAATGAATGTTACTCAGAAAGCTACCACAAGAGGGGTGCATATCACTGTGACCATGGTGCCCAGAAAGCTCCATTCCATTCACAAAAAGGTCACAGATACCTCTTCTCAGGGCTCTCACTTAATATCTTTAACAGAAGTTAAAGCAAGTGGAAAATTCACCAACAGAGTTCCTTTCATCACTGTCTAGGAAGTGTTCGTTACCCTTGTCACTGATGAGTGGTAGTGTAGCAAATTTTTATAACTCTACCTGGGATAAGGTATGTGTTGCCACCATGATATTTACTACCCTTCATTTCAAATTTGCTATCATTTAGTTGACAAAATGAATAATCTGAACCTTACTACTAGTTTAATTTTAGGGCTGAGGCATAATTTTTTTTAGAAATAACATATTGACATTGTTAAATAAATGCACTGATAATGTGATAAATTCTTAAACTGCAGAGCAATTACTGTGCCACCTACAGATAATATTTACACTCTCTGAGAACTGGTGTGCAATAAAAAACTCAGCACATTGTCTACCCTGCTTGATTCATGGCATTGCTGCAAAAGCCTCTTGAGACTGTGGGAAGTTCACCACTTTAAAAATTAAACAACAATAACAAATACAATTACAAATTACAGTATTTGTAGTTGATGTTAAGGTAGAAGAAGAAAATTACTTTCAGAAATCATTATTCTGTTTCCAATGTGAGTCCTGGGATCAAACCTAGGCTCTCTTGCTTACCCATGAGTGTTTTTTATCTACTGAGCCATTGTGCTATGTTCTAATGGGCTGTTTGATATTTCTCCTACACATAGTATGTAGGAGAAAACAAGGAGAGAGGCAGAGAGTCCTTCCTAAGTTCAAGATATCCCAGACATTATGATCTTCAATCTCTGATATTTCCTAAAGTTTTCTGTAGGAAGAGAGAGCTACTTGTTGGTTCACGGCTGCTTAGTCCCAAAATAATAACACAGAAACTGTATTAATTAAATCACTGCTTGGTCCATTAGCTCTAGCTTCTTATTGGCTAACTCTTGCATATTATTTGAACCCATTTCTATTAATCTTTGTATGACCATGTGGCTGTGGCTTACCAGCTAAAGTTCTGGTGTCTGTCTCTGGTGGGGCTACATGGCATCTCTCTCACTCTGTCTTCCTTCTACCTTGCTATAGGCCAAGCCAGTTTCTTTATCCATTAAGCAATAAAAGCAGCATATAGTCAGAAGGACCTCCCACACCCATTTCCTGGCAGTCGGATGCTGAGGTATGGTAGATTGACTTGGAAGCAAACCTGCAGTGCATTTTCTTGAATGATGATAGATGTAGGTTTTTCCATCTCTGGACAAATGGCTCTGAGTAGTAGAACAAAGCGGGCTTAATAAGTCATGTGGAATAATCCAGAAAGCAGCACACTCCATGACTTTTGCTGAAGTTCCTGTTGCCCTATTTGAGTTTCTGCCCTGACATCACTGGATGATAAACTATGATGAGAAAGTATAGACAAAATAAATTCTTTCCTTCCCATGTTACCTTTGGTCATGGTGCTTAATTAAAGAAATGGAAATAGCATATATTTGTTTTACTTGGAGAGAGACCTTTTTTTTTCAGGCATTAGCTGAGTGAGTACGCAACAGACCATCTGAACCAAATTTTGTGATATCACATTTAGGACAAGATCACTGATACTTTTTCACATGGGTAATCAAGCTTATATTTTTCTCAAAACTCTGACTTTCCTATGTTACCCCTGTCAGCAATTAGTGAGGAGGTCAGTCTCTTGGCATGCTATGTATTGCTCATATTTTCTTCACAGTATCAAAATGACAGGGATAATCAACTTATAAAAAGTTTCATATTGACTAGAAGCTTCAGGGGTTACTAATGATAGTCGGGTGGTTCCATTTTCTCTGGGTCTATGTCTAAGCAGTACATCATATCAGGAGACTGCAGGAGAGCAATGTCCTAACATCATGATATGGGAAATGGCAGAGCTAAAGAAAAGGGGGCAGGGTTCCATGACCCACTGCAAAGAGAATTGCTGAAGAGGTAGAAAACATTTTCCAAAGCTTCAAATAAAATTACAACAGTATCCAATATTATCATACCGGAGAACAAACCCTTTGAACTTCAGAGGTTATTTCAAATGTAAACTGTAACTCCAGAATTGGGGACTTCATATACCTCTTGCAAACTTAATGGAGTAGGTTAGAAGTCTTTGTATCTTAAAAGTAGAATACATCAACAGAGAGTGAAAAAATAAATGAATAATTTAATAAAATAGATAAGATTAATTCTGTGGCTTAAAGTTGAAAGATTGCTAGCAGAGCTTGGTGTTTTATGCCTTTAATCCCAGAACTCTGGAGGCAGAGGCAGACAGATCTTTATGAACTCAAGGTCAACCTGATTTACAGAGTGAGTTTTAGAATAGACCAGACATGTAATTGGCAACCCAATCTCTAAAACAGAGAAAATATTTTTTTTTTGCTAAAGGATACATGTGTATATGCAAATATCTTTGTATAATTTAAGATCCCTTAGCTTGAAAATAATGAGCTATAATCTCTTCAATGCTGGCAGTGAGTAACTAAAATTGTTATCGATAGAGAATTATATATGTAGTATATGCTCACTGAAACAAACAAAACATAGGAATGTATTTGATATTCAGTTTTCATACAACTAAATAATGTGAAATAACTTTAGGCTTTATATCTGAGTTACTGACCTTACTGTTGATGAGTTTGAGGACATTCATGCCCCATGATTATAGTCATCCAAATACAGACTTTTCAGGCAGTTTGTCACATATAAAAGGTGGACAGATTTTGAGTCCAAACTAAAAAACCAAAACCACACAAGGGTCTGCCTCACATCCAAAACAAACAGTTCTCTGAGGGAAATCCTACAGGTCATAAAAGGGAAGAGGCAGAAATAGAGAACCAGTGTTAGGCACAAGGCTCTGTATCAGTACTAGAACAGGGAGGAGTTGAGGGGATAGCCTCCTCAGGCCTTCCCCTTCCCCATGCTCAGAATCCCCCTGTGACTCTTCCCTGCTCTGCGGTGTAGCTCTGTAACTCTATTCAAGCTTACAAACACTCAGAACTCAGGTGCCCTGCCATCTCTGTTATTCAAACAATGATTGATAAATAATTCCCATCTTGAGTATTAACCCAGACTTTAACTTTTGAGTAGAGTGGGTTTGTTTCTCCTGTACAGGTGCCAGCTGGTACTGGTACAACTTTGATGAATATCCAGAAAGTAACGAAGTATGTATGAGTCCCTGAGAGAGATTCTTTATTGGTTGTTCCTAAGGCTTAGAATCTGAGCCTACCCCAGCAGCCCTAGAAGAGTCTGATCATCTCAGAGAGATTCCAAGAGGAGACAAAGCAATGAGGAAAGACCATCATTTTCTAGCGCATGGAATCTAGCAGGTATGGGTGAATTCTTCCTTCCTTCCTGGGTTTGGATCTGCTGTTGGCCTGACCTCTTAATTGCCTATAGTTCCACACCACAACGTATCCATGACCCTGGGGACAGTGAAATAAGGTCAGGTAGCAGTTATTGGTTTAAACAACATGAGAAGGCTGACGTTATCAATATAATATTCCTTTTTAAAAAGATAGAAGCCAGCAAACAACAAAACTTACTCTTTGCTATGGATACTTAGTTATAATATTTCAATAAAAGGCCAGGCAGTGGTGGCGCATGCCTTTAATCCCAGCACTCAGGAGGCAAAGGCAGGTGGATCTCTGTGAGTTCGAGACCAGCCTGGTCTACAATATGTCAATAAAAGGTGGATATAATTCAAAATACATAATCTTCACACATAGTCTTGCTGAATTCACCACAGGTATGTCAAAGCCTGATAGGATCCTTGAAAATGGGATTTTGATATTCCCGGGGTCTCACTGACCTGTCATTCTGACTCTGATTTCTCAATAAAGGAATGCATTGTTCCATGATAGTCTGAAAGCCACCAGGTTTTGTTTCTGAAAACTCTCTATGAACTGAGAACAGTGCCTCAAATAAACATGATGCTTTGATCAGGTCAGATCCATCATGCCCAGGGTGCTTTGATTAGTTGAAACTCTCATAGCGATGGCTGTCTTTATCACACAAAGTCACAAAACCCTTAGGTGCCTTGACATCTTCACGTAAGCAGTGAGTTGGTAGATGCTAGGAGATCCTTATACAAGGGAAGCAGGTGCTGATGAGACAGCTCCTGTGCTCAGGCAATCTAGCAGTGGAAAAGAATTTGGATAGAGAATCAAGAAGAGCATCTCCTGCCAGGGGCTTTGTTTCCAGCTACTAGCAACACTTTGTCACAGTTAGAGAGCAGCCACAAAAAGGAATATTTTGAGCCAGGAAAAATCTGGAAAGATAGCTCTGTTCTTTCACTAAAGTTGGGTTGTACTCAGGAGATTCACAATGACTTATAATAAAATGGCTCATCTTATAGATGGGGCTTACTAGACCTAAAAGAACTGATTCTCTGAGAGAATGGAATCATACTAATGCATACTAATATATGCTAATGCATGCCCTGTAAAGTTGTTGCATAGATCTGACAGAGAGAAGGAAATGCAGGAACAGAAACCTCTATTTCTACTTTTCATGAGCGCTTGGAAGCTAATTTTTGAATTGTTGCTTAAAACAAAGAGTTTGCTTTAAAGTTCACATTCTCTGAATGTGTCCAAATACGGTCCCTATTTGGAAGCTTCCCATCTTACTTTTCCTAAAAGTTGTGTCGAGTGAATCCTACCTACCAATTAAAGTAAGTTCTGTTTCTCTTTCCAGATGATATATTCATAACTTCCTAAGTAACACGGGTTATTGTTATACACAAATCAGTTGGCTCACATTGTTCTGACCTTCTTTTAATTCCTTTCAGACAGTCACAGTTCTCCAAAACTACTCCTGTTCTTCTAAAAATATAATGTATAAATACACACAAATAAAAAACTCTTGAATGAAGTCTAAATTATTTTATATAATATTCAATATCCCCTTCTAAAATTCTCTTTGAATTTTTTTGCTAGCTAATAATCAGTTCAAGGTGAAAAAAAATATAGCGAAAGTCTTTACACAGCAAATTCCCTCAAAGCTAACATCTTCACTTTGAAGAAATAACTTTTGAAAGAACTTTGTTTTTCCCTTGTTGAGATTTTCAAGCAATTCCTTTATCGCCCTCTAAAGCTCAGGAAAAGAATAACATCCCTAGCTCTACCACCCAGACAGTATTTTATTCTGTGCCAATAGCTAGAAATAATTTAAAGATGGGACCTCATTCTAGACACCATGTCCTTAGTCAATTACAAGTTAACTGAGGACAAAGGTTTTAAAGCTCAGTGAGAAGTGCTCTTATCTCTGAGTCATCTTGCCAGACTTTTTTGTGATATCTTGCCATGATTATGCAAATGCATTTACATGATTTGGATCTTTTTCCCTCAGAAATCACGTTCTGACAATACTTATTTATTCTGGTTGGTATAGCTTATTGAAGACAGAAGCAATCTGGTACCTAGCATTCTTAATCTTGCTATTTAAGAAAGCATAACAACCAAGTGACTCTTATTTTTCTACTGTTGTGATAAGATACTAGGAAAAAGACAACTTATGGAAGAAAGTATTTACTGTTGCTGGATACAAGATTAACTAAAAAGAAAAATCAATAGCCTCCTATATATACAAACACCAAACTAAATGGTTTGGTGAACCATTTAGGAAAGAAATCAGGAAAACAATAACACTTGCAATAGCCCCAAATAATATAAAATATCTTGCTTTAATTGTTAGCAAGCAAGCGAAAGACATGTATTCAAGAACTTCAAATCTTTGAAGAAAGAAATTGGAAAATATACGAGAAGATGGAGAGGACTACCATGCTCATGTACTGCTAAGATTAACATAACAAAAATAGCCATGCTACCAAAATCAATCTACAGATTAAATACAATACCCATTAAAATCCCAACAAAATTCTTTACAGACAATTAGAGAATAACATTCAACTTCATATGGAAAAGTGAAACCCAACATAGCTAAAACAATACTGCACAATAAAAGAGCCTCCAATGGTATCACCATCCATGATTTCAAGCTGTACTAAGAGATATAGTAATAAAAACTACATGATATTGTATAAAAACAGAAAGGTGAATCAGTGGAATCAAATAGAAGACCCAGACATAAATCCATACATTTATGGACAGCTATTGTTTTTTTTTAAAAAAAAAAGCAAAAGAAATAAAACAAAAAAAAAAAAGAAAACCTCTTGAATAAATTGTCCTGGTCTAACTGGATGCTGGCATGTAGAAGACTACAAATAGACCCATGTCTATCACCCCATACAACACTCACGTCCAAGTGTATAAACGAACTCAACAGAAAAGAAAGAGGGATTGAGCACATTGGCACAGGAGACAATTTCTTGAATTGAACACCAATAATCCAGACACTAAGATCAACAATTAATAAATAGGACCTCATGAAGCTGAAATCCTTTTGTAAAGCAAAGGACACCATCAACAAGACAATATGGCAGCCTACAGAATGGAAAAAAATCTTCACCAACACCACATCGGACAGAGCAATGGTTTCCAAAACATATAAAGAACCCAAGTAACTATACATCAAAAAGAATAACAAACAAATTATCCAATTTTAAAAATAGGCTATAAACCTAAAGAGAGAATTCTCAACAGAAGCATCTCAAATGACCGAGAAACACTTAAAGAAATATTCAACATCCATTAGGTAAATACAAATCAAAATCACTCTGAGATTCTATCTTATACCTCTCAGAATGGCTAAGACCAAAAACACAAGTGACAGTTCATGCTGAAGAAGATATGGGACAAGGGCAATATTCTTTCATTGCTTGGGGAAATATAAATTGTATAACCACTTTGAAAATTAACTTGGCAGTTTATCAAAAATTGGGAAGTGGTCTACCTTAAGACCCAGTGACACCTCTCATAAATGTATACCCAAACGACACTCTACCTTATCACAAACATGTTCATAGCAGCTTCGTTCATAATAGTCAGAAATAGGAAACAACCTAGATATCCCTTAACTGAAGGATGATTTTTAAAAATGTGGTACATTTACACAATGGAGTATTATATAGCTGTTAAAAATGACATTGTGACATTTCCAGGTAAATGGGTGGAGCTATATAAAAGTTATCCTGACTGAGGTAACACAGACCAAGAAAAACAAAGATAGGATTGTTCACTTATAATTGGAGATTCGCCATAAAATAAACAGTAATTATTTTATAATCCACAGATTCAAAGAGGCTAGATAACAAGAAGAGTTCAAATGGGGATGCTCCTATTTCCCTGGGAAGGGGAAATAGAAGAGATTTCATGAGTATACTGAGGGCAGGAGAGGATGGGATCATAAGCAATCATATTGAAGAGGAGATGGAAGGGGAAAGTTCTGAAAGAGAAGGCTTTAAAAACGGTGGATTTTAAGATCAGGTGGAAACCTGGTATAAAGGAATCTCGAAGGAATCTACAAGGATGACCCTAGCTAGGACTCTTAGCAATAGTAAATATTTGGGCTGAGCTGGCCATCTTCTATGATCAAGCAAGACTTCCAGTGGAGATATTAGGACACCAATACAGCCACATAACCTTCAATCTAGACTCTGTATTTCCTATGGGATGTGTTGGGGTAAGAGTGACCTATATATTGAGGGAGCAGCTAACCAATGACTGGTCCAGCCTAAGACCTATGCCATAGAAGTAAGCCTACCCTTGACATTTCCTGGAGCACCAGGACTTACAGACTGGGTGACCCAAGACAAAGGACAGAACCAAACATGACCGGGGAAAAGATGTCAGTGTAATGATGCCTTGGATGCCTAGCCCAATTGTCATCCTTGCAACAGATGGAAAGAGAGACAGAGACTATCCTTCCTTGTTTTGTTTCTGATGCTGTGAAGAGACACCATGGCCATGACAACTCTTACAAAGAAAACATTTAATTGAGTGGCTTAGAATTCAGTGATTCAGTCCATTATCATCATGGTAGGAAATGGCAGAATACAGGCAGACATAGTGCTGAAAAGGTAGCTGATAGCTAACATCTTGATCCACAAATAGAAGGGAGAGAGAGAGAGAGAGAGAGAGAGAGAGAGAGAGAGAGAGAGAGAGAGAGAGAGAAACCTTTAATCCCACAGCACTCGGGAGGCAGAGGTA